>NC_086118.1:14915515-15215515 GCF_963921235.1 Mobula hypostoma
GTCAATATTCAAGCTGGGACTTCTGATTTTTTTCCCCTCCTGCTATCAATACTATTATCTCATCTCTCTCTTCTTAGCAATCCCTCTGGAATGGGGAATGTTTGCTTCCACTTCAATTCTATAGGAACGCAGGTGGCTACTGTGCCCTGTGTGGCGCTCACAGGATGCGTCTCAGCTGGGGAAGGCGGTATTTGATGGGTATAGGCTACACTTTCCTTCCACTGATAATTTCTGTTATATGTACTAGACTCTAGTAACCAGAGGATACATTTTTAAAGTTACTTCTTCAATTTTAATCCTCCTACAGGAACCCCCATACTAAAGTCCTACAGAGATGCCATTTGGCCCCCAAGTCTGCACTAACCCATTTATGTTAAGCCTACATTAATCCCATTTTTCATTTTCTGCAATACAGATGTTCAACACTTTCAAGGAGACTGATATCATCCACAAATTATTTTCTCTGGGCACTTCCATCTGGTAATCCCTTGTTGTGATGGAGATATTAGCAGTTTGTTTGTATTGTGCATGAGGGCAATGTGGTCTGAGTGTGGGGGCCAGATGTTAACAAGGCCTCCACCCAGAAATGGATTTGGAGAATTTTTCTTGGACAGTTTTAGTAGCTCTTTCTGGTGCAATTAACTGTTTATTTTATGTTTCAGAAGCAGAGTAGCAGGGACCATTACCTCCCAGTAGACCACAAGTTTCATGTGGTCTTTAAAAGTCTTAATCTTTGAAGATTCTTTTCAACAGATCGCTGAAGATTGCTTTAGCACACTGAACACAGATGTGCATTTCAGCATCGATCAGTGCCTTCATTATGAGGTAGCTTTGGTGATTTGGAAAGTGGTCACCTTTCCCCAAGGTTCCAGAGAGCAGTTTTATTGTCAAAATGCCACATTGTGGGAGCAGTTTGGTATAAGAGCTCAGTGTAGGCCATTGTGAAAAGTGGGGAAAATATGTGTAGGGCTCTCAGTAAACTAGGTGGACTGTTAACTGTTGATCACTTATTACCAAAATGGCTTCTCTGAAGTGTTATATTAAAATGGCTTCTCGTAATGTTAACTGCTGAGCAAGGGGTTCTCTGTAACTGCAATGTTTGGGTTATACAGGGAGATAATGGAAATTGTATTCATTTGTTAGCCAATGGAAGTCATGTTCTGTTATCTTGTATATGTGTGCTGAGTTGAGGAGCGTGGGCTTTTTTCAGGAGGCAAGCGGAGAGGACGGACATGTGCGGAACGGACGGGGCTCCTGGGCGGCAGACACCGAACCTCGGGGGTTCGGAGGGTGGCCGGAGTCTCGGAAGGACGTTGTGGATGGAATCCGAGGCGTGAGCTCCAATATTAAAATATTATGTGCACAAGACTTATAAGTTACTTATGTGGCGCCTTTTCTTGTAGTTGTTTCGACTAACCCAACACGAAAAATTTGCTATAAAGTATAATTATTTACTCGCACTTGGTATATTGTTTCATATTTGTGTTGTGGCTGATCATTGGGCGACTCACACCTTATCCGCACCAAAGCAATTGCACTGTTGGCAGGGTTGACGGCTATTCACCCTAGGCAACAGGGGGTCAGTGGGGCAAAGACCCTCATATGTGAAATGCCAGGCCACCCCTCTTGGTGCTCGGTAGCACTTGTAAGAGATGCTAATGTACCATCAACTGTCACTCAGATGAAGCAGCTAACGTCTGTGGCTGCAAATGCAGATGAAGTTCATGGCTCCACAATCTGTAACATCTTGCACAAAAAGTGTATTTATGGAATACTGGTTAGGAGAAGGCCCAGGCTCAAACAAAAATATCCTTTCCCATACAAACTTTGCAAAGCGTCACTTAAAAGATACTGAAAAGACTTGGAAGAAGGTCTTGTGGTCGGATGAGACTAAAATGGAACTTTTTGGCCTTACTATTAGGAGGTACGTCTGGTGTTAATCTAATACTGTGCATTAGCCAGGTAACACCATCCCTATTGTAAGGTATGGTGGTGGTAGCATAACGCTATGGGGATGCTTTTCAGCAGCAGGGACTGGAAATCTGGTCAGGATTATTGGGAAGAAGAATGCTGCTAAATACAGAGAGATCCTGGATTAAAAACCTGCCAGCTTCTTTCAGAAAGTTTTAACTGGGGAGGAACTTGGTCTTTCTGCAGTACAACAACCTAAAGCACACTGCCAGAGCAACCATGGATAGCTTCAAATGAAGAAAATTTATGTCCTTGAGTGGTCCAGTCAAGAGATTTGACTTTTACCCAAACAAACAGCTCTGGCAAGACCTCAAGATGCTATCCACCTGGCACAGTTTGAGCAAGTTTCCAAGGAGGAATGGGCAAATCTTGCTTCATCACTCTGTGCAAAGTTAATAGAGGCTCATCCAAAAAGGCTACTGGCTGTAATAGCTGCGAGAGGTGGTTCATTCAACTAAGCACTGAGCAAAGAGGGATGAATACATTTGAAGTGTTGACATGTCAGGTTTTGAATTTTCAATTTTTCATGCTTTACAATTTTCCCTGTTTTTGGGCTCTACTGTACTGTGATAAAAAAAAAGAGCATGTGATTCACAAATAAAAATTCTCAGTTAAATTGATCAAATCCTGAATTTGCAATACTCATTTATATGAACAAAGGGTTGAGGGCTGAATACTTTTACGAGGCATTGTATTTTGCCTAGAAACAATTTTGATATATTGAAACTAAGTTGAAGAAGCTGAAATGCTAGGAGAAAAAAAAAAGGTACATTATACTTATCTTGCACAATACTAAAATAATTTAAATTAAAAGAAAATATCTCCATTTTTATCCAGTTTCCAAAAACATGTGGACTTGGAGGCTACTTGCAGGCAACTCGGGTTCATCCCCCCAACTACCTGTAAGGAGTTTATATGGTTTTTCTGTAACTATGTGGGTTTCATCCAGGTGCTCCGGTTTCCTCCCACACTGGTTGGTAGGTTAACTGATCATTGTAAATTGTCCCGTGTTCGGGCTGGGATTAAATAGGGGAGTTGCTAAGCAACGTGGTTCAAAGGGCCGAAACCGCACTGTATCTCAATAAATAAATAGATAGATAGATAAATCAAAAGATAAGTAAGTAAGGCTGCAGGTCAGAAATCCCCAAGCTGGTTTGCAACATGTAGTCCTTACAATGTTACACAGATTTCACTGTAGTGCAAAGAGAGGCAGGGTATAAAACCACAGGTATAAAGTTTCCCATTAGGATAAACCTATCAGTGACAATCCACTGTAAGCTAGGATTCTAATTTTATTATACGTGCTTATTAAAGTATACAAGGCTAAACACTCGCAGCAATGTGAAATTGGAATGTGCTGGAAAGGAAGGCTCTTCAGTTCCCTTGTAATAATTCACATCATGAAACTGAATGAGTACAAACAAACTTGGTTCAGAGCCCCAAGAAATTCAGCTAACAAAATTCGATCAACTCTTTAGCTCTGCCTGGTAGTTTGAGCTTCATGGCTTGAAAAAAAAATGCTCATCAAGGTTAATAAAGACCATTCCATCCAATTAAAGCAACACACATAAAAGTTGCTGGCGAACGCAGCAGGCCAGGCAGCATCTCTAGGAAGAGGTACAATCCAATTAAAAATGACTTACTAAACTCTGCTCCAGAAACATTTTAGCTCCCAGTGTGCTCATGGAAACTGTGTAACATCCCTCTGCTTCTCTACTTTTCTCCGTATTCTACTATTTATGCTGTACTTGTCTGTTTGCACTCACTAATGCTGTACGTCTCACATTTTTGATGAAATTCCATTTGCTTTTTTTACTGCCCACCTGACCTTGTATTCATTCCAGCAGCTTTTCTCCACATTCAAGCACATAAGTTCTAATTTAATTATCATTCAACCCTACATAAATACTCAGGAATACCAAGGTGCAAAACATAGTACCAAAAGTCATATACAGCAGTGGTCCCCAACCTCCGAGCCGCGGACTGATACCGGGCCGCGAAGTATGCAGGGGTGCAGCGGTAGCCGAAGCGCACCCAGCACATCTTTAAGAAAAAAGCCGAAATAAACAAGCTAATTAATTAGGTGCCACCCAGAAGCCAGTCTTCATTAAAGGAACTGAGGTGGAGAGGGTCAATAACTTTAAATTCCTCGGCATTAAGGATCGACGTTTCTCTCTCTGAAAAGTGTCACAGGATCTGTCCTGGGACCAGCACGTAACTGTCATTACAAAGGAAGCACAGCAGCGCCTATACTTTATTAAAAGTTTGTGTAGATTCAGCATGTCACCTCGATCCTGACAGCCCTGTCTTTTCAGCCGGTCTGGGAGGGCGTTTAAATTGACCAAATAATGGAACAGCTAAAGGCTCCAGCGCCCTGGAAAAGGAGTGAACATCGCGTAGAGCAAATGAAATCGGCAATCGCCTCTGATCTGGGTTGACATTTACATGCTAGACGGCACCTAATTAATTAGCTTGTTTATTTCGGCTTTTTCCTTAAAGAGGTGCTGGGTGCACTCCAGCTACCGCTGCACCCCTGCATACTTCGCGGATCGGTATCGGTCTGCAGCCCGGAGGTTGGGGACCACTGATATACAGCACAAGGCACATATAGCATATATAAGATAGCAGTAAGTATACAGTCACACAAAATAAATATATAATGTACCCCAAATCCCTTAGTGTCATGACTCATAGATTGATGGAGCATGAATATTGTCAGTAAGAACAGCCCTCAGCAGACGAATGCACGCATGCATGAATGTAATTCAGCTTAATGAACACTAGAGGGCAGCACTGACAGGAGGCGCCTACCCCTCAATTCAGCCCAGATACCGCGCCACACCACCTCCACCGTCTTCTTTCATGGCGGCTGCAAAAGGAAACACCACAATATGAGGTCTAGCCCTTGGAACACCAAGGCCACGCAGCTCCCCCACCATCAGTCTCGCCAATGAACCAGTGAACCAGACTTGCAGTATTCTATATTACCAAAGTCCAACAGGGTCTTGCGTTAACAAGAAAAACATCCAAGATAATCACTCGCTGTTAGACTGCACACTGCTTTCATGCACTGGCCACAACGTCTTTCTGTGGCAAGCAGAAACACAGTTTGGCTGTTCCGCTTTCTCCACTAACAAGCAACTTGTTGATGGGGTAGATCCATAGTACCTGCAGTTCTTAATGTCCAGCAGTGCCTTGTGATGGTAAAAAAACATAATAAAAGACAAAGACACTTCTGGTTGGCCTCGGGGAGGCTGCTGCATCTAAGCGCATTGCCACCTTACCAGAAACAGAGTTAATTTCTGACTTCTCTGCAATGTTCTTCTTTATGCTTGCTACATTTGACACTATTTCATTGACATATAAGAATGGATTACTGAGCCTAACAAAATCCCAATGCAATATCCTTCCAATCACATATAGTCTCCAAGTAGCTTCCTGATACTGAGCCAATTTTGGATCAGAAAGATTTTGATTACTGAGTATTTACAGGTCAGTTTGCTGTAAGGGACATCATCTTGTCTAAGAATTCATGAATTTTGTATCCTTAACTATCTTCCAGGTTGCAACTGTCCCAAAAAAAATCAGTTAGTGAGACATGGACTTCTCTAAGCAAAACCATCTTTATTCTCCTAACATAACCTTGATATTTCTGAATGATTGTTAACACTGTCTCACGTAGTGCTTTCTCCAGTCCCATTTCTGCCTATGATCTGGCCTGTAATTTTCTTGGTTTATTTCTTTGATGCAGCTATCCTCAGTTCTTTATTAGTAAACACTTTCATTTTGCATGCAAATACGGGACAAGGCCAGTTACCCAGGATAATAAATAGAACACCAAATGTACACCTTTAGCTGTATGAAATTTTCAGCAAGCTTCTCAAGGCTGGATCATCATTTGTGCAAAAAAATCTGTATCACATCATGGCAAGACAGCAACAATGATTAGGAATCCAGTAGGTAGGGGACAGATTGCTAGTGTTAGAAAATTATACATCAAAGTTGCTGATGAACACAGCAGGCCAGGCAGCATCTCTAGGAAGAGGTACAGTCGACGTTTCTGGCCGAGACCCTTCGTCAGGACTAACTGAAAGAAGAGCTAGTAAGAGATTTGAAAGTGGGAGGGGGAGGGGAAGATCCAAAATGATAGGAGAAGACAGGAGGGGGAGGGATCCATCGAGCAACTTTTATGTGTCTTGTTTGAAATTCCAGCATCTGCAGATTTCCTCGTGTTTGCGTTAGAAAATTATATATCACTTCCTTTGTTCCCGAGCAAAATACGCCAGAAATATTGTAATTTCTAATAATTGGAGGATTGGGTAATTATGAACCAGTCAGAACCAAACAACCATAGAAACTCAACATCTTTCAGTGGGATGAACTAATCTTTTATACCATGGTAAAACCTTCAAGAAATGCAAATAAATCAGACCTCCTCCCCTTCACCATTCCCCTAATTTTATCTCATCTCCTTCCCTGCCCATCACTTCCCTCTGGTGCTCCTCCATCTTCCCTTTCTACCATGGTCTTCTATCCTCTCGATCAGATTCCCCCTCCTCCAGCCCTGTATCTCTTTCACCAATCATCTTTCCAGCTCGTTACTTCAAACCATCTCCCCTCCCGGTTTCACCTACCACCTTGTACTACTCCTTCCCCTCCCCCCACCTTCTTACTTTGACTTCTCCCTTTTCTTTCCAGCCCTGAAGGAGGATCTCGGCCCGAAACAGCAACTGTTCACTTTTTTTCCCCCCATAGACTCTGTGTGGTCTGCTGAGTTCCTCCAGCATTTTGGGTGTGTTGCTTTGGATTTCCAGCATCTGCAGATTTTCTTGGGCTTGTGAATAAACCACACTTGATCTCATTGATTTACGTACTATATCCTCAAAAAAATTAAGAGCGGAAAATTATATTTGACAAATCATTTTATATAAATTTGTTAATATGCATCTAATACCTAATCTATATCAATTTTCTAAAAGTCCTGTTATCACATGTTTTCTAATAGCCACTTGCATTTTCCTTCCTACAGATAATGGCGCAACTGGTCTGCATCTCCCTAGTTTCTCACCCTCTTTTTTCAAACATGAGGTTTTATGACTGAACCCATCCAGTATGCAGAAACATAACCCACAGATTTTTAAAAGGTGACAACTGAAGCATCCACCATTTCCAAGGCTACCTGTGCTTGTATTTTGGGATCATGACAGCATGACATCTCGGGCGTAATAGTAGCATTGCAGCTAGGCCGACGTCATTACAGCTCGGCGCATCCTGAAGTTCAGAGTTCAATTCTGGTGCCGTTCGGTAAGGTTAGTTGGTCAATGTAAATTGCCCCATGATTAGGTTAGGGTTAATCGGAGGTTGCTGGGGTAGCATGGCTCAAAAGGCCAGAAGGGCCTACTCCGCACTATCGCTAAATAAAGTAAAATGAAATATTCATGGATGTATATTGCTATTATTAGTGGATGAGTTATTTCAATTGTTTTACTGCTCTTAATTTTCTACATTCGTTTTTTTAAAATCTCTTCTTGGTTCTCTTTGATGCCTTCTTTTAACATAGAGTTTGAAATCACAGTATTAGATACTTGTCAGGTGGTAGGCAAGTAGTCTTGTTTACATGGACAGTCTCCATGGCAACCACTCAATCTAGGACTACAATCATGTTTCCCTTTGCTTTCTCAGCAGGGTTCTCAGTACATGGCATTTCCAGCTTTTGTAACAGCAGCAACTTGACCTCACTACTACCCCTGAGATCACTTTTCAAAACCACCGCAGGTGCAAATTAGTGGTGCATGACAAGGGTGGCAAGTTGATTGTGTTGCTTTTCGAAACAGGAACCAAAATCATTTTGCTTCTGCAAATCCTGATGCTCAGATTACATAATCACAAGGGTGGATGGTTTCCATAGTAACATGAAGGGACACAGGTAGCAGTCTGTTACCAACGTTACTGATCTATAAAAAGACCCATGACACATTTTCTAAGCTGTCATGCCAGAGTTGCCCATTTTGAGAGCATATTCCTTGAGATTTAATCTCCACCTCCACGTCCAATGCTGCCAAGCCTTCAGTGCAGACTTTGCTGGGCTATCACAAGCAGTTGTGCACTGAATTTCCCGCATTGTTCCCCCATTACATTTCCAGAGACACTGGGGACTGCGGATGCTGGAATCTGGAGCAACACAGAAAAAGCTGAAGGAACTCTGGATGTATGGAGGAAAATAGACAGTCAATGTTTTGGGATGATGCCCTTCATTCTTTGTACTAAAAAATAGAAGGGAGATTCAGATTCATTTATTTATCATCTGTTGCAACGAAAAGCAAGATAGCGCCGACAAGCGGTGACTCTTTGCAAGCAGCTCCAATGGGAATCATCAAATTTTCCCATTTAGGAGCACTACAGCGGGGGTCCATAGTCACAACCATCAGTAGCAGCATCATTTTAAGATGTTAATAAAAAAATCTATTGATACTCAAATCTAGCGATGACAGCAGATCCTGGACTGAAGAGTCTGGTCATAAGTCCAATTCTCTTTAACAAAACAGTAGGGGGACGGTGCATTGGCCTATAGGTATGTTTGAAAGACAGAGGCTTCATATCCTACTCCTGACTATCCTGCCAGGAAATGTACAGTCCTCGGAAAATAAAATTGAAGACCTCACAGCAAGAGTACAGTACCAAAGGGACATCAGGGACTGCTGAGTACTTGGTTTCACAGAAGCATGGCTAACCCCCATTTCAGACACAGCACTGCAGCCCGATGGCTTCCCCATTTACCATGAAGACTGGTCAGTTCAGTCTTTTAAAGGTAAAGGAGGGGGAGTATATTTCACGATTAACTCATCGTGGTGCGATGACATTCCGTCTCAGTTCTGCTCACCCGACCAGGAACAGATAAGTTTCATCCAATTTATCTGCTGAGGTAGTGGTGTACATTTCACCTCAGGCAAGCAATGGAGGAGCTAAGCATCATGATCAGCAGTCATAAAAAATTGCACCCCAATGCCATCAACCAGGCTGGCTTGAAAGAGTCCCTGAATAATTATCACATATATCATTTGTGGAACCAGAGTAGCCAACACACTGGACCACCATCAAGAGTGCTTACCATCCCACACGCACACTTCAGGAAGTCTGATCACCTGGCTGTATTTCTACTCCCTGAGAATAGGCAGAGACTGAAGACCATAGCACCAGCAGAGAGGACCAAGAAGGTATGGACAAGGGAGGCAGAGGAGCACTTACAGGTTTGCTTTGGAATGGACAATATTTGGGGAATCATCTTCAAGCCTGAATCAATATGCCACAGTTGTCACCAATTTCACTAAGATCTGTGTGGATGATTGTATGCCTTTAAGAACATACCAGACGTAACCAAACCAAAAGCCGTGGATGAACCAGGAGACTCAAAGTCTGCTGAGGGCTAGTTCTGTGGTATTCAAGAACGATGATTTAGAACTACACTAGAAGTCCAGGTACGAGCTATGGAAGGTTATTTTCAGGGTGAAAAAAAACAATTCCAAATGAAGTTAGAGACAAAATCTGTCAACTCTGGCAGGATTTGTAGGTTATCACTTTCTACAAGATAAAAACCAGCATCATGAATGGTTGTGATGCTTTACTCTCAGATGAGCTCAATGGCTTTTATGCACGCTTTGAAAGGGAGAATAAAACTACACTTCTGCAACCCCCTGCAGCATCTGGCAACACTGTGATCTCTGGCTTGAAGGCCAATGTCAGAACATCTTTCATGATGGTGAACTCTCACTAGGTGTCAGACCCTGCAAGTATTGCCACACATTCCAGAGCCAACCTAACATGATACGTATCTCTCCTGAACAACACAAGCAGCAACAGCAAAACAAGTCCATACCCCCATCTCACACACACCAGACAGCCCTCCTGCCCCAGGACAGGCTGTCTTTGGCTTCCAGCCTCCAGAGGACTTGGACTCGCAGGCATTAGGTCCACGACTTTCCCAACAAACACAGACTCAGGCTTTGTACATTGTTCCTCAGCTCCCGGACTTCCCATTGACCTTCAGGGTTCAATTTTTGGTATCGACCTCAGGACACAGCGACCATGATGAATGACAACCCTGAACTTCCAGAGTTGAACTCTAGACTTGCTAATAACGAACCCGAAACACAGAATCTCGGATTTGGTCTCTCCGACTCATGTACCTATGATATCACAGTCACCCGTGCCTCCTGCCTGCATGGAACTCTGATCCCAGAACCTGCCCCTTCCCGACAACTAACCTATGAACCTCAAACACAATTAAGCCTGAGCTATGACCTTGACAGAGACTGCAACTTGGTGCCACCTTGACCGAATGGCCAGTCTACAAGGAGCGCAGATGGAGCTAGCAATAGGTGGAGCCGGGTGAGAGGCATAAAGGCAGATGGATAAGGAGAGAGTGGGAACTAAGTGGGGAATGCTGAACTCTGCTGATGTCTTAGTTGTGCTCTACAGGAGGTCCAAAAGCAAAGCTAGAATTTGCCAGGATTCCCCGTCATCTTGGCAAGTTTGCTTCCAGATTTTCCACCAAGTTGAGCAAGATCTCCAAGCTGATGTGCTTGAGTAGGGCTGGAGCTACTCCCTTACAACTCCAGAGACAGATTTCTATTCTGACCTCGAGTGAGGTCTCCCTGCGACCACACGGCGTGTCTATGGGTGCACCCATTTCCCCCACATGTGGAACATGTAAAGTTCTACCCTAGAGTGTAGGTGAGTGATGGATTGGGGTGGGGGGCTGACGTGGATCTGCACTGAATAGCACAGGATTAGCGCAATTGTGTAAATGCATGCTTAATGACCAGTAAGGACTCAGTGCAGAAGGGCCCATTTCCATGGGACCTTTAAGGCTTAAGGGAAGAAAAGATATGGTGCATTTTTCTTATATAAAAAGAACTTGAACAATTGATAACTTTGTTGAGTGCATCAGTGTAACAGTGGTTGCAAGTTTCAATCCTGTTTTCACTGCTTAATTTGTGTTGCCTTCTCTCTCCAAAGTTTCTGAACAGTGGGAGACGTATATGATTTGTAAGTATTGTTACGAGAATACACATAAAATTAAGATGTTTGCTGGCCTGGGCTAGCATCAGTGGCATCAGCAGTTGGTCTGCCACCTGCCCTCAGGGGAAGGAGAGATAAGGAACAATGGAGCAGCGTCTGGAGATGTGTAATGAAGGGATGTGGGAGGGAGAGCTGTCTGGAGCGGCTCCCCCCTTTGAACCCTGAACTGTTTGAAGTGATGGACAGGCGATACCCCAGCAGGGGGATAAAAAGGGACAGGTTCGCTAAGGCAGGACACACACGCCACCCGAGGTAACGAGACCCTGGAAGCGGTACGCTTCTCACGAGTGGGTGAGAAGTGCCAGACAACGACCAGGGTGGAAAGGTACGATCAGCGGGAACCCGGTGTGTGTCCGCCCTTGCCTGGGTGCCGGGTTCACTGCAGAGGATCGACCGCATCTGGAGGAGGGATCACAGTCGGTGACCTCAGGTGACATCACCAAGGACCCGCCCAAATGCTGTTTGTGAGCCATCCCGCTGGTCTATGAGTGAAGCTGTGCTGAATGATGAGTTGTTCCTATTCTATGTCTCTCTTCCCCCACCTTGTCCATCGCCATGGCAACGATTACTGCGAACTGAACTACAAACTGGACTGAACTTTGAGTCATTTTGAAATTGGTCATTTACCCCTAGACAACGATAGAGCTTGATTGATGCTGTTATCTTAATTCTGTGCACGTGTGTGGTTATCATTGTTGAACTGTTGCATTTATTATCCTTTCGATTAATGTGTTGCTTGTTTCTTTAATAAAACTTTCTTAGTTCTAGTACTCCAGACTCCAACTGAGTGATCCATTTCTGCTGGTTTGGCAACCCAGTTACGGGGTACGTAACAGTATTCTATTTGCAGCTTAAATTAGTTAGCTGGAAGAATGCACAGCATAAGGAGAATGTGCTGACATGTAGGACTTTAAAACCAAAATAATTCAGCAATAAAGCAATGAGGAATCCTTATGCACATGATGAAGATGGTACCTTGTTTTCACAATTAATCTCAAGGTTCAAAGTACATTTATTATTGAACTATGTATGCAGCGCATGAGTCTGAGATTCCTCTTCTCCAGAGAGCCACAAAACAAAGAAAACCATGGAAGCCATTCAAAGAAAAACCATCAACCCCACCCCCACATGCAAAAAAAAACAAATCTTGCAAATGGCAACAAGAACATCAAATACCCTCCATGCTCAAGAAAAACAAATCTTGCAAATGGCAACAAGAACATCCAATAGTCCCTCAGCCACTGCCCTACTGAGTATTGAAAGGCCCAGATAGAGAAGATGTAGGAAGGATGTTTCCTATAGTAGGTTCGTTTGTGACCGGAGAGCACAGCCTCAGACTAGAGGGACCATAAGACATTAGGAACAGAATTAGGCCATTCAGCCCATTGAGTCTGTTCAGCCATTCCATCATGGCTGATTCTGGATCCCACTCAACCCCATACACCTGCCTTCTCACCATATCCTTTGATGCCCTGACCGATCAGGAAACAACCAACTTCCACCTTAAGTACACTCATGGACTTGGCAGGGCATTCCACAGATTCACTACTCTCTGGCTAAAAAAACTTCTCCTTACCTCTGTTCTAAAAGGTCGACCCTCAATTTTGAGGCTGTGTCTTCACATCCCTCTCATACCTTCCTATCCAATTGCCGCCTCCCAGACCAGAGTCACAACGCACCCTCCCACCCCACTTATGAGGATGGAAGAGGAGGAAGTTTTTTTAGCCAGAGGGAAGTGAATCTCTGGAATTCATTACCAAAGGCAACTGTGGAGGCCAAGTCATTGAGTATACTTAAAACAGAGGTTTATAGGTTCTTTATTAATAATAATAATAATAAATATTTCATTGATCCCAAGTGGAAAATTCTTTTGCTACAGCAGCAACCTTTAAAAACACTCTTAGTGTGTGCAGACTTAACTAATAATGAAGACATAATAATAATACTATACACAATAATAATAGCCAGGGTGTCAAAGGTTATGGGGGGAAAGCAAGAGACAATAAATCAGCCAGAGCAGATTTTGATGGGCCAAATTACTTAATTCTGCTCCTATGTCTTATAATCTCATGGTCTAAGTGTGAGCAATTTGAGATAATTTTCTCTTTCAATATTTATATTAATATTATATAAATTGCATGAATACAAATGCAAAATTCATAAGGATACAAAGGGGTCACAGTTTGAGGATAAAGGGGAAGCCCTTTAGGACTGAGATTAGGAAAAACTTCTTCACATAGAGAGTGGTGAATCTGTGGAATTCTCTGCCACAGGGAACAGTTGAGGCCAGTTCATTGACTATATTTAAGAGGGAGTTAGATATGGCCCTTGTGGCTACGGGGATCAGGGGGTATGGAGGGAGGGCTGGTGCAGGATTCTGAGTTGGATGATCAGCCATGATCATAATAAATGGCGGTGCAAGCTCGAAGGGCCGAATGGCCTACTCCTGCACCTATTTTCTATGTTTCTATGTTTCTATGAATTGCATTATATTTAAATCACAGTAGTATGATCACAGTATCCCATATTCCAGATCAATCGTGTAGGAAAAAAATTGAATTATGAAATGAAATAATATAAGATAATTGTATTTTATTAAAATTCATCTACCCCCACTACCAAAATGAGCTGGTTGGTAAAAAAAAGAGAAGAAAAAAAAAGAAATACCTTACCATAAATTATAATAATAATGGCTCAGATCCCTACTTTAATAACAGTTCAAAGATTATGAAAATAACTCAAAGGGTCCTCATAACATTAGAAAATTATGTTTAGAATCAGAAATCGAACAACTAATCTTCTCTAGCTCAAGGCATAACATAACGTCAGATAGCCATTGAACATGAGTGGGTAGGGCGGCCTCCTTCCACTTGAGCAAGGTCGCCCTCCTGGCCATAAGAGATATAAAGGCTAATATCCGCAAATTAGATGGCTTCAGTTTTGTTGCACTATCCTCGACAATATCAAACATGGCAGTCAAAGGATTGGGCTCAAAACTAATATTGAAGAGTACAGAGAAAGTTTGAAATACACCTTTCCAAAATTTTTCAAGGCTCAGACATGTCCAAAACATATGAATTATCCCTCTCAAGCACCATCTTTTTTAATTGTTTTTTTAAACCATCTTTAATTGACTTATCTTTCAAAGAATGGGATAGATTGGGTATTAATCGATTTCAGGATTTGTTTGATGGAGAGAATCTCTCTTCTTTTGTGCAACTTTCAATGAAATTTAACCTTCCCAATACCCATTTTTTCAATATTTACAGATTAGAGATTTTTAAGATCTCAATTACATACATTTCCTACAAGTCCAGATAAGAATATAATAGATACAATTTTTAATTTGAAACCCTTTGACAACGGTTCAATATCTTACATTTATGGTCTGCTGTTGGGACTGAAAAAGGCCTCTTAAGACAAAATTAAACGAGACTGGGAAAAGGATTTACAGATTTTCATATCTGAAGAGAGCTGGAAGATTATTTTAAAACTGATTAATTTTTCATCATTATGTGCTCGTTATTCTTTATTACAATTCAAAGTGGTACATAGAGTTCATATGTCTAAAGACAAGCTCTCTTGTTTCTACGCAGATATTTCCCCTTACTGTGATAGAGATAATTTACAAATACTTTTCTCCTCTAATGAAGAAAAACTACTTTTTTTAAAGCACAGCTCTTTTGCTGTTGGCTGATGTCCAGGCAGCATCTTCAAAGGAAAACAAACATCATAGTGGCTGAATAGAAACTAGAAAAGAGAAGAGTGTACATCCAGTTTTTGGACTTCGTGTTGGAACAAATGACAAGGACAAGAAATGGGAGAAGATTCTGTTAGAATGATATTAGGAGTAATATTCCACGTTAAAAAGCAGTACCATGAGAATGGTTATTACTAAATTATTTCAAAGTTCAAAGTAATTTTTTATTATCGATGTACATACTATATATGTTATCATATATAACTCAGAGATATATTTTCTTGTGGGCATACTCAAAAAATCCACAGAATAATAACCATAACAGAATCAAAGAAGGTCTGTCCAACTAGGGTGTTCAATCAGACAGCAGAAGACAAAAACTGTGCAAATGCAAAAAGAAGAAATAATTTTAATAAATATCGAAAATGTGAGATGAAGAGTCCTTGAGAGTGAATCTGTTGTGGGACTCAATGTTCCAATGTTGTGAGGAAATTTCAATGATTGGACAAATGAAGTAGAATGAAGTTATCCCCTTTGGTTCAAAAGCCTGATGGTTGAGGGGTAGTAATTGCTCCTGAACCTGGTGGTATGAGTCCTGAGGCTCTTGTATCTTCTTCCTGATGGCAGTGTGAGAAGAGAGCATGCCCTGGGTGGTTGGGGTCCCTGATGATGGATGCTTCTTTCCTGAGAAATTGTTTCACGTAGATGTGCTCAATGGTTGATAGAGCCTTACCTGGGATGGACAGGGCCATATCCACAACCTTTTGAAGGAATTCAAGGGCATTGGGCATTTCCATACCAGGCTGTGGTGCAGCCAGTCAATATACTCTCCACTATGCATCTATAAATGTGTGTCAATCTCTAGAAACTCCTAAGGAAGTAAAGGCGCTGCCGTGCATTCTTCATAATTTGGCAAATGGAAGATGACATGGGGCACATGGCTGCTTTGAGATCTGAAGAATTATTGAAGCTAAAATGCTCGTGTAGGAAGGAGAGAATCTTTCTAATGGGATACCAGCGACTGTTCTGGCACAAAAGTCACCGTCAATTTTATTATCACTTACAAAAGTAAAATTATGCACAGGTGCAATAAAAACTTACTTGTAGCAGCATGATGGACAAATATCTTTAGGGATGCATAATATCCACAAGAAAACCATAAATTAAACAAGAAAGAACACAAGTAGAACAAAGAAGTCCCACTGAAGGCAAAGTATTTACAGTGTTGCTCTTCTTCAGTAGTGACCAGTATTGTGCTGTTTGGTTCAAGAACCAAACGGTTGAAGGGAAGTTGCTGCTTTTTTGGAACCTATTAGTGTTTCTGTGCAATATGTTCTATGACCTCTACATTTACATGGAAATTCTGCTTAATCTATCCATATCTAATCAAAACATTGTGAAGTTGCTGAGATAAGTTAATATTTCCAGCCTGACCTCTGCCAATGTGGTCCACACCCAACATCTGACTTACAACACCCACAAGCTGACTAGAACAATGTTTGTGGCAGGCGTATATATATATATATAGCCTTTTTTTCTAAACATAACTACTCCATCATCGCCTTAGTGCTTGAGTATTAAAGGGATGTTGAGGGATGACTTTCATTTATTTGGCTGAAGGGTTCTTTATTCTAAATATTCCATGTATATATTTTATAAATATATACCTTAATTTTATAGGTGCACTCTATAAGGCATCCTATCCAGATGCATCAGATTGTCATGGCAACTGCTCTGCCCAAGAAAGCAAGAAATGGTAGAGTTGAGAACACACCCAAGTCTATCACACCAAGCAACCAAATTCTCCTCCATTGACTCCATCTGCCTTTTCTACTGACTCAGGAAAGCAGCTAACATAATCAGGGATCACTCTCACGCCAGTCATTCACTCTTCCCCTGTCAAGCAGAAGATGCAGGAACCCGAGAGCATGAACCACCAGACTCAGGGACATAAATATCATTTTCAAGATAACACAGTGGCACCTTTACTTTCTTAGAAGTTTACACAGGTTTGGCGTGCCATCTAAAACTTTGACAAACTTCTATAGATACACAGTGGAAAGTATCCTGACTGGTTGTATCCTGGCCTGGCGTGGAAACATCAGTGACCAAGAATGAAAATGCCTACAAAAAGTGGTTCATTCAGCTCAGTCTATCACAGGAAAAGCCCACTCCACAGTGAGCACATCTACAAGGAGCACTGCCACAAGAAAGCAGCATCCATCATCAAGGACCCCCACCATCCATGTTGTGCTCTCTTCTCACTACAACCATCAGGATTGAGGTAGGGGAGCACTAGGTCCCATACTAGCAGGTTTAAGAACATCAGGTTCCTGAACCAACGTGGACATCTTCACTCACCACAACACTGAAATGATCACTGAACACAACCTATGAACTCACTTTCAAGGCCGCTACAACTCATGTCCTCAAGATTACTTATTTATGAGCTATTATTATTACTTGTTTCTTTTTCTATTTGCACAATTTTTCAGTCTTTGTTCATGTGCAATTTTTAATTGCTGTTATTATATTTCTCTGTTCTACTGCATGAAAATGAATCGCAGGGTAGTATGTGGTGACATATATGTACTTTGATAATAAATTCACTGTTAACTTTGACTCTTAAAAATACCTTTCTTATGATAAAAGATGAACACTTGAATTTGTGATCTTCCAATCTATCTCATTGTGGTTCTTGCTCTTTAAGTATCTGCCTGCACTGCTATTTCTCTGTAACTGCAACATTATATTCTGCATTGTTTTTAATTACTATTTGTATGGCATGCAAAATACTGTCTAATTGCATCTGACAATAATAATAATTTAAAAATCTTCCAAGTAAGGCATCACCTGGAGAAGAAGAAACAGGGCTAACATTTCATGTGGAAGGATCTATATCCTAGCTTCTGCTAGACCGCGGAGTGAATACTGTACTTTCTGTTTTTGTTTCAGATTTCCAGCACCTGTAGTGATTGATTTTTATGTGGAACTTAATTGACAATTATTTCCCAAAACCATACTCTAACTAAAAAGAGCTTTAAGCAGACCGACAGCTTTATCCAATCACTAAACTCTTCAGAACTGCTATAAAATAAAAACACACTTTCTGTTGGCACAGACATGAAGTCATTTAGGAGCGATTTTGTTACTTAATGTGTACATACAGAGTCTACATCAACAGTTTGAAACGAAAAATATTTCTAAACTTTCCTTAGCCTTGAGGACTTATTAAGTGAAATAGGCATTCCCAGGCTAATCCTCTCCCACTTTGCTTGATTCCTCATGTAGGTACAGCACCCACGTTCTTTTCCTCACCACCACGCTGACATATTGAATTCGTGCTTTGGCCATTCATTGAGAGAACTGGCTATACCTCATCTGCTAAAGGGCATCAACACTTCATACACACTCCATCAGCGCTGCATATTTTCCATTTGAAGGCTGCATTCTAGCAGATACTGTAATTGTCAGCTCTCACTTCACCTGCACTTCTGTTGAATCTGACCTGCAGCGTTCTCCATATTGATGTGTTTTCCCCTAGTCTCCCAAAAGACATCAGGCTAATGACTACAGTAAATTATTACCACAGTAACTGGTTATTGGGAGACGCCAAGGTTAATAATCACCATGTATCAAAGAATAGGTCATTGGGAATTAAGTGGAGGAGGGAGATTAAAAAGATTATCCGAAAGCTAGCATTTAAATTACATGAGATGAATGGTAAATTGATAAATTGGTTTGTTATTGTCACGTGTACTGAGGAACAGTGAAAATTTTGTCTTGCACGCAATTGACACAGACCAATTCACTGCAGCAGTACATTAAGAGCAGTGCAGGTAAACAATAAGGTGCAAGGTCATTATAAGGTAGATTGTGAGGTCGAAAGTCTATTTTATTGCACTAGGCAACCAATCTTATAAAATCAGAATGGAAGTTCTTCTAACAGGCTTAAAAACGTGCTTTCAGGCTTTGAATCCTCTGCACAATAGGACAGGGTACAAAGGAGAATGCCGGAAATAGGTGGAATCTTTGATTATGCAAGCTGTTTTACTGAAGCAATGGGAAGTGTAAACTGAGCCCAGGAAGGCAAGTTTGTTTTCTGTAATGTGTTAACGTGTGTCCACAGCTCTGTGCAGTTTCTTGCAGTCACGGGCAAAGTAGTTGCTATGCAAAGCAGTTATGGTAAGACGCTTTCTATGGTGCATCGCGGAAAATTGACGAGGGTCAACAGACATGCCTAATTTCTTTAGCCTCCTGAGGAAGTAGAGGCACTGATGAACTTTCTAGGCCATGGCATCAGCCTTTGAGCTGAATCTGGCTACACAGTGAAGAAGAGTACGGGGGCTGAGAATGCAGCCTTGTGGGCACTCAGTGTTGAGGATAATCAAAGCAGAGGCTTTGCTGCTTATCCTTGCTGACTGTGGTCAAGGATGCAGTTGAGTCCCAGGTCTAGGAGTTTATTGATAAATGGTCTCATCCTATCTCATAAAGAAAGCATGAAATATGTACGTAAAACCCATCTCGTTTTCCTGGCCCTTTGTTCATCCCTCCTCCCACACCGGCCCCATCTGTTCATCATCTCCTCCTATTTGATTCCCATTACACCAACCAAATCACACCTGCTTTCATACTGTTTTATACTGGTAATCCTTCTAGTTCTCTCTCACTTCTGATTCAGCCCAAAATGAGACTCACATTTTTGCCTTCACAGATGCTGAGTGACCCACTGAGCTCTTTCAGTAATTGCAATATGCCCTACAGTGGAGGACGTTATAACTAGTTGCTTCATCATTTGACATGGAGGCTCCAGGGTGCACAATGGTAAAAAGACTGTGAAGGGTTCTCGACTCAGCTAGCTCCAACATGGGCACAAAGGACACTTTCAGAAGTCTGTGCCTCCAGACGGTTGAATCCGTCATTAAGGATCCTCACCATCTAGGACATACTATCTTCTTATTACTACCAACAGTGGTGAGGTACAGGAGCCTGAAAATCCACACTCAATGTTTTAGCAACAACTTCTTCTCCACCACCATTAGATTTGTAAATGGTTCATGAACCCTTGAATACTACATCGGTATTCTTCTTCTTATTTTTTTTTTACTTATTTTTTTTAAATTGTAGTAACTTTTATGCACTGTACTACTGCCACAAAACAATAAAATTCACAACATATGCCAGTGATAATAAACCTGATTCTAATTTTGCTTTTTTTGTTAATGAATAATGAACGGTTGTCTCTTCTCTACCCACCCTAATCTTGATCATCTGGTTATCCTATAAATGGTTGCCAAACTCCCATATTTCTTGTGGCTTGATTATGTCATCCGAGCACAACATATGGTTTAACTTCATCACATGATGTCTGATCATGAGATACTTTATAATTTTCAACTGGCATTGGACTTGCATTGTAAAAATAGTGATTCCCATACAAAATGAGCACCTTTGCTTCTGTTTTCAAATCAGCAGCTTTCATATCAGGAATCAGAAAACTTTCAGGAAGACAAACCAGGTGCACTGTTCAAAGCACATTTCTTTCAAAAGCTAGAAGTAGATTTTCACCGGTCTCCCATACAATCCAGAAAGAGAACATTGTAGGATAACCCTGAAATAACCCATTGCGTAGCTAACAGGTTAAACAGCAGGACCGGTCCGAAATATGATTTTCTAAGTCAACTTCCCAGTTGCATTGCTTTGGATAATACTATTAACTGGGACCATCAAGTGGCTAGGACAAGCCAAACTAATACAGAATACTACTTGAGGTCCAGAGCAGACAGCTCTGGATAATGGCTTGTCTCTTCAAATTCACAGCTCAGATCTTCTGCTAATGTTTACCTCAGAAGTTCAAGATAATGACTAGAGGTCATTGTTTGGAAACACAAGAAATGACAGACGCAGGGATCTGGAGCAAATCACAAGATGCTGGAGGAACACAACAGGTCAGGCAGCATCTATGGAGGGAAACGATCAGTCAATAATCGATCCGAAATCCTTCATCTGGACAGATGGTGAAGGATGAAAGTCCCAACCGGACCATGCTGTTTGACCATATAAAAGCTTAACTAGGCTATTTACAAAAAGAAATTGGTTTCCATTGGTCACATGGTCAGTCTTTGCCACTTACTATCATACTGGATTCAGAGTATATAACCACTATTTTTCTGACCAAGATGTCTGGATATTGTTGTGAAGAAACAAAGCTCATTAGATCTTAAAGTGGCATTTCCAGGCATTTTGATACTTACATCATCTCATCGCTTAATCTCAACTTGTGACCACACCAAATATGGCAACATGCACTATGAGTAGAATAAAAGATGTGGCTGTACACTGTGGTACATTATTGTAGTTGGATTAGTTGTTAAACTGGTTCATAACAACCTAAGGATATGTAAAAGGCTGACTTACAACCATTCTAGTCATATATTAGTCAGTAAAGAGCTACCACCTATGCAGCTGAATCATATATTATGCACTGATGCAAAGCCAAAACATTTTATAAAACTGCACAGCGTTCATTTCGTTGACCCACCTCCCCTCACATCGCTTATAGGATGGATATCAAATAGGTTTTGTTATTGAAATAACAGTAGATTATTTTACAATCAAGATGGTGGAAGATATATTTAAATCCCATTCTTATACACTTAAATTTGAAAACAACTTGAAAACATTGTGCTCATTGTGTGAAGACGCAGAAGTACTGCTGACAAGAATTGTTTGCTCCTTCCAGCACTGGGTGATACCATAAGGCAAAGCTAACAAGCACTATCTGCCAGGATGAAGAGTTAACATTCCTTTAACTGTGTAAAAAAGCCACAGTCTCAGCCTCAGAACAACACTCCCATTCGAATCTTTCATTTTCCCACACCAACAAATGTGTGGTCCCTCTGAGAGAGAAAGGCCATTCAGGCATAGTCTTGGCCAATGCCCATAATGAGTGATTAAAACCCTTGTCATGCAATAACTTCCTCTGAAGGGAAGCCCTACCATACACATCCAATATAACTTAAATCCTCACATTTTATAACTGAAATTGTTATGGCCTGGAACAATTCCAAACCTGCTCACACTGAGCAGAGTTCCACATGCAACATTTGAGAGACTGTGATGATTCATTTGGTTTGAATGTGCATGAAACAACTTCAAAGATTTGTTTCTGCCTTTTGACAAAAAAAGAGTTGAATTTAATTTTCAAACTTGGTCACAACAGTCTTTTTATTTGGGATAAAATGATCATTTCCAGTGAAACTACATGTAGTCATTTACAAGGACAACTAAAAGATTATAACAGTATTAAATCTACAAGAAAGACATTCTTCATTATTCATCCTTGTTGCTGAGAGCACAGCCCTAATGTTAATGCACTGATTGAAGCTAAGATTTTTTTTTGCTCTCGTACACTTTCCCAAAGTGGCCATTCTTTCTAATTACAACACAGAAGGGGACCATTCAGCCCATTTGATCTATGCCACAATCAGATTTATTACACTAATTTATATGATGTGAAATTACTGGTTTGTGCCAGCAGTACAGCGCAAAGATATAAACTTTAACTTATAATTAAATTTAATAACTTAAACAGTGCAAACAAATATAATGAGGTTAAAAATAATAAGGTAAAAAAAAGGAATAACAAGCTTCCAGTACAGCAATCCCATTAGCACTATTTTCCCTGTGACTCCCCTTTGATTATTTTTGTCATTGAGCTACACCAGCAGGTAGCTTGCAGCAGTTATTTCACTTTACAGTACCTTTATGATCTATGGGAAGAAACCAAAGCATTCAGGGGAACCACACTCAGTCAGGTAAAAGGTGTGTAAACCCCTCTCAAAGAGCAGGTGAGGTCTGGATTGAACTCAGAACCCTGGAGCTGAACAAGCACCAACAGCATTCAAAGTTAGGCCAAACCAGCATCCCTGCAGCTACATGGCACCCTCACATGCCAGTTTCGGCAGCAGGAGAGATGTTCAATTGTTGGATCATAAGGTTTCATAATTAATCTCAATCTTCTGCTGCGTTGTGAACCCATGAATTCACTCCAACAGCACTGAGCCTAATCTGATTGGTCTGCTACTTAATCCAGAGGCTTTGTGGACAGCTATGGCTCTTTAATGCCCTGGCAAGTACCAGCCAACTTGTCAACAGTGTCAGTCCAACCAAATAGCCTTGTGGGCTGTATATTCCAGTATGGCACACATAGCTTTTCATTAGAATGGTGAACTTGCATGCAAAAACTGTTTCACATTCACATTGAGGAAACCTTAGAATTTTATCCTATAATTTATGGTATGCAGCTCATTCCACAGATAAGTCCCAAACAGTACCAAGATAAATTACCTCAGGTCATTTTGATGCAAGCAGTGGAAATCGATTTTAGGCACATGGAATTATAAAATGGTTGCTTTTTGGGAAACTACTTTGCTATTATGGGAGAAGTTACTGTAATTTGCATTCCTTACATTCTTTAGTGAGATTGATTCTAAATAAATTTCCTACTGGCATGTAGCAGACATCTGAGGCATAAACCCACTTTATTTCCCTCTCTTTAGCTGGAATAAGATTTAATACATACTCTATTATTAAGAGTTTCTTGACATTCAATCAGCCAAACTCTTAAATAATGCATTTAACCGAATGCCATGATATATTTCTGTAACCTGGCCATTTGTGAGGTGAAGTCATCTGCAGTTTTATGTGTTAAATACAGAATGTGGAGATGCCTGCAGAAATTATATTGGTCTATGTTTTTGTTTAATCATTGGCAATCTTCAGAAAGTACACTGACTACTAGAAAATGGGCAATTATCCGCAGGTACATCAAGGCACTGGAAAAGTACGAGCTATGCTCTCTCCACAAAAGCAACTGGCAAACCAGCTTCAGTGTTCTCTCCCAAACCAACCCCAGCATGGAAATCATGATTACACCAAGATGAAGGCACTGGACAGACCTCATCATTTATGAGCCAACAAAAAATTCCTAAAACATACTATTCTCAGTACTGTCACAGGAAGTAATTACTCCGATCAGGCAGTCAGAGAAAAAGATTCAAAGAAAAACTAAAGGCCTCATTGAGAGAAGGCCAAATGACCTCATTTAGTGGGCACCTTGAAAATCCCTGCTTCACTCTCTAGACCAGGGGTGGGGAACAATTTTGAATGTGTGTCCAGATCTTCCAAAAAAATTCTCTCGCATACCATGGTAATTTTGAGAAGAATATATCATTGATTAATTAATTAGTCACAATAATTATAGGTATTTTTTAAGGAAAGGTTTGAGACCAGTCACTTATTTACGTGTATTATAAACACAAGAGATTCTGCAAGTGCTAGAAATCCAGGGCAACACACATACAATGCTGGAGGAACTCAGCAGGTCAGGCAGGATCTATGGAGAAGAACAAAACGTTGATATTTTAGGCTGAGACCCTTCATTAGGACTGGACAGGAAGTAGGTTGAGGGGGAGGGAGTATGTTAGAAGGTGACTGGTGAAGCCAGGGGAGCAGGAAGATAATTGGGTGGGGGAAGAGGAATGAATTGAGAAGATGGGAGGTGATAGGTGGAAGAGATAAAGGGCTGAAGACGGAATCTGATAGGAGAGTAGACAATGAAAGGAAAGGTAGGAGGAGGGGCAGCAGAGGGAAATGACAGGCAGGTGAAAGTGGTAAGAGGGGAACGACAATGGGAAATGGATAAAGACAAGAGGGGCGAGAGGTAGGAAACAGCCAGTAAATCCATCTCACTGATTTCTAAGTCCAGATTTCCGAACAGACAATGAACCCATAAACACCACCCCTGAAGAGAGAAAAATACAGTGAGATAGTGTTCATGGGTTCATCGTCCATTCAGAAATCAGAATTCAGGAATGTTCAATATTGTGGGGAAAGGGAGAGAATTAAGACTATAGATCAATAAGTTTTCATCAGAACTGAAATGCTAACTCTCCCTCTCTACAGATGCTGCCTGACCCACTTACTATTTCTAGCATTGTCGACATATATTTCAAATTTCCAACATTTGCATTTTCCGCTTTTCATTCATTTCTTGATAGCTTGAGCTGCTTGCAAACAGTCTGACACATTGCCTTCAAAACAACAGCAGTTAGACATCAAAAGTACTGTAAATTGTAGAATATAAAAATCACTTCAAATGCAAAGGAAATGAGAGATGATGGATGAACCCAAGTTATACCTTGTATAACAAAGAAGCTTTATATAAATCCAGAAAACTACCTCGCGCTCCCAGAATATGAAAAAGGTAATGAATATGCCATGCAGCTGCATAAAAGAACATGATAACATTGGGCTAGGAAAGCGCTCTCTCTCTCCCTCTCCCTCTCACACACGCACAAAATCATTTTCCTTGGTAGTACCTTATGATCAAAGTCAACTTGCTTTCACAGGTGATGCACAGGATGTGATTGGGTGGATAGATTCCAAGATCGACTCCTTCAACTGCACATTCAGGACCTCTGCATGATCCTGATGCATGGAGCTGAAGACGTCAAAGATCTCAAAGCCATCCAGAATGTTTCTTCTGCGCTCAGAGCAGTCATAAGCCAGAAATTCCCAGGATTTTGCTGTTGTTACACTCTGTCATTGGGACTTTGGATAAAACTTGATCTTTTCCCCTGATTCCTTTGATATGGCTCAGTGTTTCAGGAATCTAGCTTAGGCCATGCAAATGATGAGGCCTATCCAATGTAGCCACTATGTATAACTTTGGGCCTGAAAGCTGAGGCCAAACCGCACAAACTGTGGTCTGCCAGTCAAGTAGTCCATTATCCAGGATACAATGGAAGTGCAAACCTGCGTTGAATGGAGCTTTTGACCTCAACAATGAGGGCCATGCGGTATTGAAGGCTCTTCAGAAACCAAAAAAACATGATCCTTACAGTGCTACCCTGCTGATACAAATGGGAGTTTTTGCTTGCCCCCTTGCTTTACATCAAGGTAGTTACATTTTGGAGTGATCTGTCTTGGTCTATTCTATTTGTATGCACATTTATGCACGTCTCAGTACATGCGATAATAGAACAAATAATAAAAAAAATACCAACCAATGAATCTCATTCTAATCTAAAAATTACTGCTGACATTCCACAATGTGAATTTATTATGTATATTACCTGTGAATTCACCTTACAACAGGGTGGGTCACAGAAATACACAAACCATTTTGCACTGCCCATAAGGGAATGAAGACAGCCATTAAATGTTTAGCTTTTAAGATGCAGCAACTGCGAGATAATAGGAAGTTACAGTAGTAGGAGTATATCACAGAGCAATTTAAAGCTTGATGATGGAATAGGGCAACACACATAAAAGTTGCTGGTGAATGCAGCAGGTCAGGCAGCATCTCTAGGGAGAGGTGCAGTCGACGTTTCAGGCTGAGACCATTCGTCAGGACTAACTGAAAGAAGAGTGAGTAAGGGATTTGAAAGTTGGAGGGGTAGGGGGAGATCCAAAATGATAGGAGAAGACAGGAGGGGGAGGGATGGAGCAGGACTAACTGAAGGAAGAGTGAGTAAGGGATTTGAAAGTTGGAGGGGGAGGGGGAGATCCAAAATGATAGGAGAAGACAGGAGGGGGAGGGATAATGGAATAGGGTTAGTGATTATTGCAGTAGCCAATGGGTTGAAGGTAGAGCAACTCATGACTTGCAGCTTAGAGTCTGTGGAACAGTAATAAAGACAATTTACTCAGAAAAAAATATATCTCTAATGATGGAGAAAACAGCAATCAAAGCAACTTCTCACAAGAAAAGCAGGGTCATTTCTGTGGAAGACTGCACTGAATAGAGAACAGCTACCATAAACTTCAATCTCAGTCATGTAGGGGAGGTATAGAACACAACTGGGTTCAAGAACAGCACATTCTCTTCAACCATTCAGTTCTTGAACCAACTGACAAAACACTGATAAGTACTACAGTTTAACAATACTATGGCCTCTCTGATCACCTTGCACTAAATGGACTTTGCTTCTCTTGTTCCAATTGTGTGATTGTATTTCTTGCAAATTTGTCTCTATTTTATGTTTTCCTTGTGAAGGCTGTTTATATGATGCCATGTGCCTGTCAAGCTGCCGTAAGCCCTTCATTGCATCTGTACAAATGACAATAACTGACTCAAGTACAGCTTGATTGACAAGACTATTATTGAAACCTCATCCCTTACTTAGATTACCATCAGTGTATCCATCTTCATTATTCCACTGACTTAACTGTAGGAGTCAATGCTATGCCAATTTCCACAGCAGGGATTCTGGGAATTGGTGGGTGGCAGCAAGCAGGAAAAGAAACACTTAAGATTGACACATCCATCCTCATCAAATAAGGTTGAAAGAAGGTCAGCCTTTGTTTCTCTGCCTCTCTAGATCCAATTGTGACTGTAAAGGGCGCAGAAATCATTAGCTGAAGGCAGACCGAGACTCTCCCAGTCCAAAGCATAAGCATTATTTATGTCTACAATATAAACTGTTGGTTAGGTAAGGTATTGTAAATCTGGATGTGAATTTACTCCACACAAGGATACAGTATTTCTATTGTGTTACTTTTATTCATGTCATAATCAGTTAGCAACTGAATGAATACAGTTTACACAGCAAGGTTCAATTTGTTCGTA
The DNA here is from genome assembly GCF_963921235.1 of Mobula hypostoma. Classification (NCBI taxonomy): domain Eukaryota; kingdom Metazoa; phylum Chordata; class Chondrichthyes; order Myliobatiformes; family Myliobatidae; genus Mobula; species Mobula hypostoma. The sequence goes on from NC_086118.1 coordinate 14,942,899, forward strand.
CAGTAAGCCTGTACATGTTGCTCAAATCAACCTAATCTCATGAACATTTTACATTACTGCAAAATAAATATAATCAAGCTTCATCAGAACCAGACTGTTTCCCAAGTGAACTCACATAATGCCTTTTCATCCATTTCCCATTCTCACTGATTAAACCATCATTTCAAAATTGCCTTAGCTTTCAAATCCCTCCATGACCACTTCCCTCCTCACCAGAATAAAAAAAAATCAGGTTTATTGGAAACAACTCGGAAAATGTGTAGCTCGGGTGGTTGATGGTTGGGTTGAGTTGTTATCTGACCTTGACAATTTCCTTGCAAAAATAAAAATAATAACGTTTCATCACCACGTGAGGAGACATCGTCAAAGTGCTGTTGATCGTGGTGTGTCCTCTGAATGCATGTCTTTATATACTTTTCGATCAGCTGATTGGTCATCATTTGGAAACTCAATTGTGATGTGGAGAAAAGACCTTGTCGCTGATTGGTTGTGCGGTCTACTTCATGTGTTGTGGTCTAGAATTTTGCCCTCATCGGCTCATAAATAGAATCGAGGTCTATGTGTTTGTTTACAGAATTGTTTGTGGAAAATCACGCTTCTGTAAATTGCCAAGAGCAGAGAACAATTCAACCCAACTGTCAGGTTTACTGTCACTGACATTGGTCATGAAATTTGTTGTTTTGTGGCAGCAACAGAGTGTAGGCATAACAAATTACCAGAAGCTACAATAAATAGTGCAAAAGAGGAATAGCAAGAAAGTGTTGATGGACCCATTCAGAAATCTGATGGCAGAGGGGAAGAAGCTGTTCCAAAAACATTGGATGGGAGTCTTCAGCCTCCTGTATCTCCTCCCTAATGAGAAGTGGACATGTCTCTGGTGTGAAGAGCCTTTATGATGGATGGCTGCTTCTAGAAGAGGCACAGCCTTCTGGAGGCTGCTGTCTAGTGGAGTACCACAGGACGTTGGAGTTGGGACCTTGCTATTTATATAAATGATTTGGATGCAAATGCACAAGTATTGATCAGTAGATTAGTTGGTGGCATCCGTTAGTCTCGTGAGACCATGGATCTGCACCTGGAAGGTTTCCAGGGTGCAGGTCTGGGCAAGGTTTTATGGAAGACTGGCAAATGCCCATGCAACAAGTCTCCCCTCTCCATGACGCTGATGGGCAAGGGCCGATACAGCTCGGCACCAGTGTCATCGCAGGAGTTGCCAGAACGAGGTTGAAAGCAATGTCGGACTGCCTTAGGGACTCCAGCTCCGGATTTGTCCTCAGGGTTTACTCCCGAAGCCTTTCCCATGAGTGGGTACGGCCACAAGGCAGCGGAGGTTTAGAATCAGAGTTTTCCCTCTCTTAGATGGACTGTCTTCCCAGGCTGACAAGCTCCATCTACCCGAAGCACTAGTTTTAAGGCCCCAGAACCCGCCTTCACCCCTTCTCCTGTCAGTAGAAACAGTTCCGCCGGGCTTAGAGGCTAAGCCACACGAGAAGTCCAACTCCTGGTAGATTAGTTAATGGCAAGAAATTAGGAGGTGCTGTTGAGAGAAGGTGGTACATTACAGGGAGACTTTGGTCAGTTAGAGAAATGGGCTGGGGAGTGCCAAATGGATTTCAACACAGATAAATATGTGGTGATGCAGTATGGAAAGACAAACCAGTGTAGGACTTGTGCTATGAAAGGCAGTGCACCAGGGAATGTAATGGAACAGAATGATTTAGGAGTAGAAGTATATTCAGTAGGTTTTTGAAAGCAGCATTATATGTAAGCAGGCTGGGTAAAAAGCCACTTAGCACACTGGCCTTTATCAGTCTATATAGGAGTTAGAACATTACGTTGCAGTTACACAAATTGTTGGTGAGGCCAGATTTGAAGAACTGTATACAGTTTAGTTCACTGTTACTAGGAAAGATGTGATTAAGCTGCTGCGTGCAGAAGACAATTCCGAGGATGTTGACAGGACTAGAGAGAGATTGGCCTAGCTTGGTCTTTATTTCTTGGAATGTGGAAAAATGAGGAGTGACCTTATAGAGGTGTTAAAATGATGAGAGACATAGAGAGATTAGGTGGCAATAGTCTTTTCCACAGGCTGGGGACACTAAAATTAGGGAGCATAAATTTAGGGTGAGAGGGTAAAATTTCAAAAGGCGCATGAGTGGCAACTTTTCATGTACAGGATGATGAGTATATGGGGAATGAACTGCCAGTAGTTGAAGCAGGTACAGCAGTATCATTTAGGAAACACTCGGATCAGTACTTGGAGTAGTGGGGCATAGATGGATACAGGCTGCACACAGGAAACTGTAACTTGTGATCAGACTACTCATTGGGCTGAAGGCTCTGTATACAGGATGCATTGCATGAGGGCTCTACGTCCTCAGTGGTGGGGAGGCTCACACCCGTGATGGGGCTAGCTGAAATTAAACTCTCTGAACCTCTTGTGACCCCGTGCATTGGCTCCTCCATACCAGACAATGATGCAACCAGTCAGAATGCTCTCCACGGAACGTCTGTAGAAAACTACTCGAGTCATCGGTGACAGGCCAAATCTTCTCGAACTCCTGATGAAGTACACTCAGACAACAGGAATTCTGCAGATGCTGGAAACTCAAGCAACACACATCAAAATTTCTGGTGAACGCAGCAGGCCAGGCAGCATCTCTAGAAAGAAGGACTAAGACTAGTGCTGACGAAGGGTCTCGGCCTGAAACATCAACTGTACTTCTTCCTAGAGATGCTCCCTGGCCTGCTGCGTTCACCAGCAACTTTGATGTGAAGTACAGTCAGACCTTGCTTAACGCTGAGGATGTGCTCCTCGGAGGTGGAGCGCTATGTAAATCAGCGTTATCTGGGGTTGTTATAACATTATGTAAATAGACCTGCATGTCTGATTAAAAAAAATCAAACCTGAGATATATGATATATTATTGTATGTACACACAGTAATCCGTGGAGTAACAAACACACAAGTAGGCCTAACCTGTACATCAATGGAGCAGAAACACATCACAGCGACAGCAGAGGGAAGCGGGTCGAGGCTACATCTTAGGGAGGGACCAGTCTGTGGGTTCTCCTCTAACTTCAGCTTCTCCTTCAATTAGGCGTCGAGGTTTGACCACCTTTCTTAAGTTTCTTCTCATGAAGCAGTTCTCGGTAGCAGGAAATCATTTCAAGAACACCTCTCTTTGCCTTATTGCTTTGCTCCCAGTCCGGGTCATTATCGATGAACTGGTCCATTATTTGTGCGATTACGGTGATGCTAGTACTGAGGAATTTTGTGGTGCAGTTTCTTGCTGGTGTTTCCGCTTCTCCATCTGTGTCCTCAGATTCACTCAGGATGCATTGCTCTGCCAATTCTCAAAGCTCTTCTTTAATAAGGCTCTTATGGTCTGCACTAGCTGCTTCACCAGAAATACAAATGCTATGGAGATTTAAATCTATCAAGCCAACCTCTGCTGGCTGTGAATGTTACCGACATATCATCATCTTCTTGAATATGAACGAAGATGCTTCTTGCCTTTTCCAATATTATCAGCTGGCATAGGGGCATGTTTGGTCATCCACCCATATACTTAGTCTATCTTCCAACTTTTCAAGCAAATGGCTCCTTGAAAATGTCTCCTTTGTTGAAGATAACTTTAAGGTCATTGTTGCAGAAGCTATTATCTCATCTGCATTTTTTATAATTGCTCTGATCGTCGAGGTAGTCAATTTTAAGGAGGCGCCAACATCAATCTGATGCTCACCAGCTTCCAAACGCCATTATCACTTGTAGTTTCACATCCATGCATCCATGCTATGCTTTTCCTAAACATCTTAGATGTACTACCTTCACTGGAAGTTGCAGGTCTTTTTCCAGACATTATGAGTGAAAAAAATGGAATAAGTTGGCGAGGGAGCAAGAACGCTTACACACGCGAGGGAGGCAGAGAGTGAACTGATACATGATTGGCTGTGAGTGGCTCAGAGTGTATGTAAAGCGCTCTCATTGGCTGATTGAATGTTTACTGTAATGGCAGCCGCTCTTGAGAAGTTTTAAGTGTTGTTTAGAATGAATTTTTGTCATTTAAAAAAAAATTTCAATAAGGAAATGAATAACTGCGTTGTAACTAATCAGCGCTATGCAGGGTCTGAGTGTTCAGTTATTGGCCTGCCTTTAACATGATTTCATCAGTATGGTGGGCCCTAAATAGATCCTCAGGCATGTTGACACCCAAGAACTTTTAATGAGGATTGGTGTGTATTCACTCGACTTTCCCTTCCAGAAGTCCACAGTCAGTTCTGTCATCTTGCTGACATTGAGCACAAGGTGGCTGTTGTGACACCACTCAAGCAGCCAATCTATTTCATTCCTGTATGCCTCCTTGTCACCATCTGAGATTTTGTCAACAGTTGTGTTATTGGCAAATTTGTAGATGGGTTTTAGCTATGCCTATCCACACAGGCATGGAGTGTAAGGAGAGTAGAGCAGAGGGATATTCTCACATCCTTGAAGTGTGCCAGTGTTGGTTGTCAACAAGGAGGAAATGTTATCAACAATCTTGACTGTGTTCTCCCAATGTAGAAAAGAAGAATCCAAATACTGGGGCCAGGTTATGACGATTATTGGTTAGAACTGAAGGGATGATGGTGCTGAACAGCAAGCTATAATCAATAAACAGCAGTCTGACATGGGTATTACGGTTGTCCAGTTGATCCAAACACCAGCGGAGTGCCAATGGGATTGCGTCTGCTGTAGACCTGTTCCAGCGGTAAGCAAATTGCAGCGGGTCTAGGTTTTTGCTCAAGCAGGAGTATCTCTAGTCATAACCATCCTCTAAAAGCTTTTCAACACAGAAGATGTGAGTGCAACTGGCTGATAGTCATTGAGGAACTCACTCTGCTTTTGAGCACCGGTATGATTGATACCCTTTTGAAGCAAGTGGGAATCTCCCACTGCAGCAGTAAGAGAATGAAAAAGTCCTTGAATAGTCCAGCTAGTTGGTCACCACAGCTTTCCAGTACACTGCCTGCCAGGTACACCACTAGGGACTGATACCGTACGAGGATCTTCCATCCCTCATCTTTAACTTCCGTAATCAGCTCTTGAAATTTCCACACTCACCCATTTCTAGAAGACAGAGATTTTAATCACTCCATCTATAACTGCATTGGTTACAAACACAGGAATTCTCTCGGCTCCAAAATTATCCCTGTAATGTACTCAGTAAAACTTATTTCTTTGACCAAGCTGTTGCACATTTGAAATAACAAACATTTATGTGGGGAGGATCACACTCTGGAGTATTCTGCTTGGGATGTTTTACCGTGTCAGCTTAGTGATTGCTAGTTGGTGACATGATACCCAAAATATAGATAATGTTATGGCCCCAAAGGCATCCAGTTGTTCAGACAGATACTGTGTAGTGAAATATGTTTAGCAGACATTTGGGAAAACATCTAGTGCTTACAGCAGTGACCAATGATGCTAAACTGAGTCACTTAAATTGCACAGTGATTAGGCTAGGATTAAATCAGGGCTTGAAGGGCCAATTCCATGCTGTCTTTTAATAAATAAAATAATTTTTTAAAAAAATCTTCATGCCCTGGCTGGTTACTGAGAGGTAACCAAATTTGATGACAGTGGTCATTTTTTACAGGATGGTAGGGTGATTCATCAGGTACACAGAAAACTTGGACACATGTTGCTTAAGTGTGGTTGTTATAGCTTATAAAAACTTTTTTTTTGTGAAGTGTATGTTCTATTGTAAAATTTTCAAATATGGATGTTCAAATAACATGAAAGAAATTTTCAATTGCTAGAAAGTGCCATATCTTTGATATGAATCTTGCTAATGTGTAAATCTAAAATAATAACAGAAAATTGTTTGCATGGACTAGATGGGCCGAAGGGCCTGTTTCTGTGCTGTAGTGCTCTATGACTCTATAAAAAAAGGATTTACATCTTAGAGAATAATGATCTTGAGAGTTAACCTGCAGGCAGAATTGAGCCATGTAGTGGCTATTGACATCTGAAAACAGTTTAAATCCTCCAACATGCACAATGGAAGAAACCACCTACACACAGAGCAGTAGCATTCATATCATCATAGAAATGTACAGCACAGTAACGGGCCCTTGTAGTCCACTTCATCCACACTGATTACAATGCCCATAGATACTAATCTCATTTGCCCTCATTATAACTGCATCCCTATCCAAGTACCTGTCTAAATGCCTCCACTACCTCCTGACAGCTTGTTTCAGGTAACCACTACCTTCTGTGAGGAAAAACTTGGCCTTCTGATCTTCTTTAAATTATGTCACCTTAAACCTGTGCCTTCTAGCTCCAGGTTCTCTTACTCTAGGAAGAAGATTCTGATAATATATTCTATCTATTCCATTTTTAACTTTTTAAACCTTGATAACAACACCCGTCGGCCTCCTACATTCCAATGAGAATGAATTTCACCATACCCAACTTTTCCCTGATAGCTACAGCCTGGTGAATCACTTCTTCCCTCTCTCTATTCCAACATATCTTTCCTGTAGTACAGCAAACAGAACTGTATGCAAAGCTCTCAAAGTGCAGTCTAACCAATGATTTTTGTACAATTGTAGAAGAGTACAAAAGATCTTGAGGGATCTGGACATGATGAAAGCAAGAGATATTCACTTCCAAGTGGCAAAGTTCCAACTGGTGGGAGTTACCCTTTAAAGTGATTGGTCATCCATTTAAGACAGGGGAAAGGCATTTTTTTTCTCCCTTGCTGAAAAACAATAGAAACAGAGCCACTTAACATTGTTTTGATGAAATAGAGGTAACGGCTAGATCAACCATGATCTTAACACATGGTGGTGCAGGTTTGAGGGGCGAATGGCCTACTGCACAACCTAGCCTATATATTCATAACTCTGCTCAAGGCCTCTGAACCCCTTGGATAATATCACAAGAAGCTACTTAGATTTCTGGAACTTAGAGTGAACCCCCCCCCTAATATTTCAATAGAATCCCATATTTTTAAATCCTTTTTCCCCCACATACAGTAGATACATTATTATAGATTCAGGAGTAAATTTAAAAGGGATAAAGTACCCCACAATAGTCCTCAGATCTTAAATCACTAAAATTCAAAATATCAAGCAAGTTAACAGGGGTACTAATATAGATGAAACCATGGTCCTTTCTTGTTGGTTAAGAACGAAAAAGGAGATTTCTTCCGCTTATTGGCTGTGCAAAGAACAGCACGTTGGTAAATTGGTTTATTATTGTCACATGTCCAACATATCTTCCATACAGATGAATTCATTACAATAGTGCATTGAGGTTGTACAAGGGAAAATATTAAAGAGGTGCAGAATAAAGTATTACAGCACAGAGAAAGTGCAATGCAAGGTCACAATGGGGTAGGTTGTGAGGTGAAGAATCTGTCTTATTATACCAGGGAATCACTTAATAGTCCTTTAACGGTAGTATAGAACCTGTGCTTGAGTCCAATGGTAAGTACTTTCAAACTTTTCTATCTTCTACCCAATTAGAGGATGGAGAAGAGAGAATATCTGAAGTGGGTAGGATCTTTGATTATGCTGGGTGCATTACGGATACAGCAAGAAGTGTAGATAGAGTCCAAGAAGGGGAGACCAGTTTCCATAAGGTACTAAGCTGTGCCTACAACTCTCTGCAGTTTCTTGCGCTTGTGGAGAGAACAGTTGTCAAGCTAAGCCATGGTGCATATAGATGGGTTGCTTTCTAAGATGCATCGATTAAAAACTGAAATGGGTCTACAGAGACAAGCCAAATTTCTTTAGCTTTCTGAGTAAAGAGAAGCACTGGTGATCTTTCTTGGCCGTGGCATCAATGTGGTTGGACCAGGATAGGTGATGTTAACTCCTCAGAATTTGAAACTCTCAACCCACTGAATCTGAGCACCATTGACATAAATGGAGGCATGTGCACCTTTTCACATCCTGAAGTCAATGACCAACTCTTTGGCTTTGCTTACCACAAGCGTTAGAGGCTTGCTTCTCCCGCTGGCTTCTAATTTTGTTTTTCGTCTGCATGGATGCAACATGATTTGTCTCCTCAAGCCACATGGCTGAAATTGGTTTACAACGGTGCAAGGAGGAGAGTCACTGGGTACTATCATGTATCATATTGCTCATCTGAAATGAGTACAATCTTGAGGGAAAAGTTATTTTTAAGGTAATATTTATCCTTAAAACACGAGTTTTGTAAAGCACAATAAATCACCTTCAAAAAGTATAAAAATAGCATGCCTTTCTGCAGCATTTAATTAAAGGCATCAGGTGCTTCATTTCCAAAGGCTTAAAGGTGCACAGGGAAGAGTTGTAAGGAATTAGCTTATCAGCAAATGGTGAAGAAACAATTTTTAAGTAATTCCAGCAATCCAGAATGACATTAGCAATAAATTACACAGCCACAGTAGCTTAATCTCAGTTCATCTGCCATAACTTCACCTGATCAGAGCAATTCGTTGTGATCCCTCCCATACCTTCCACCACCTTTACTGTCAACTAGATAGTTCTGATGAAGGTCCTTCCTGAAGTCATAGACCTGAAATGTTAACTGTTTCTTATTCCAATGACACTGCCTGACTTGATAAATTTTCCTGGCATTTTAAATTTTCTACTTTTGTATCATGTTGGGTCAAGTTTTCTTACTATATTTGTACGGGCTAAGACTTTATTCCATCAAGTATAGGACGGAGGAGCAATCTTATAGAGGTGTATAAAATCATAAGGGGCATAGACAGGGTGAATGCATTTTCCCAGGTAAAGGGAATCAAAACGTGACACCATAGATTTAAGGTGCGAGAGGAAAGACTTAAAACAGACCTGAGGGGAAACTTCTTCACACAGGATTGTGCATATGTGGAATAAGCTGCCACAGGAAGTGGTTGAGACAGGTACAATAACTATATTTAAAAGACACTTGGACAGGTACATGGACAGGAAAGGAGAGGGATATGGGTCAAAAACAGGCATATGGGACGAGCTTAAATGAGCATCTTGGTCATCGTGGACGATTGGACCAAAGACCTGTCTCTGTGATGCATTACCTTATGATTCCTTACCATGAGCTTCTTGGTCTATGTAATGTGTGGTTGATGTGCAGGTAGCCGCTCTTGTTGAAACATTTTGACTTTGCTACCACAAACAATCCCTTTCTCTCCCCAATCTTTCCATCTCTTACTTCCTACTGAAAATCCTTGCATATCTCTATTTTCTAATTCTGATAAAGCTAAGAGGAGCTAAGTTTGTCCATATTTCTACTTGACTTCAGATTTTCAGTACCTGCAGTTTATTTCCATTTGCAATTGCCTAATCTCTGTTTTGTGTGGTGGATACAGTCCAGTACATCATGGGTAAAGTCTTCCCTACCACTGAGGACCTCTACAAGGAGTGCTGCAGCAGAAAAGCTGCATCCATCATCAGTAACCCCTACCATCCAGGCCATGCTCTCTTCTCACTGCTGCCATCAGGAAGGAGGTACAGGAGCCTCAGGATGCACACCATCTGGTTCAGGAACAGTTGTTATTACCCCTCAGGGTCTTGAACCAGAGGGGGTAACTTCACTCACCCCAACATTGAACCTATGGACTCACTTTCAAGGAGTCTGCTTCTCATGTTTTTGATATTTATTGCATATTTATTTATTATTATTTTGTTTTTTTTTTCCTTTTTGAATTTGAATCATTTGTTGTCTACTGCTCATTGGTTGTTTGTCCATTTTGTGTGCATTTTTTCATCAATTCTATTGTGTTTCTTTGTTAGTACTATGAATGCCTGCAAGAAAATGTATCTCAGGGTTCCATATGGTGACGTATATCTACTTTGATAATAAGTTTACTTTCAGCTTTGAAGGAACACATTACATGGAGAAAGTATCAAGACTACAAATCTGATCTGGAAAAGGGAGGGCAGTTCAAATAGTTAAATTTAACTACTCCACAAGGCAGAAGTTGTACTATGGTGATGCCATGCAGCAACAGCGAAAAGTGACTAACACTGTCTCCTCTTCATGACTAGTGCAATTACAGTCCCATTCTGTGGTGGAAGTAGCATTAACTAAAGGCATATGGTTGTTTGTACAAATTGTGCTGGAACTATATCCCTGGTCTGAAGAATGATGGAAACATTGATGAATGTGGATGACACACCCTTTTTGTCTTCTTTGCAATAACTTCTAGAGATTGAAGGTCATGCAATAAGTTATCCAACAATGTCACTATGGGAAGACAGATGTGTCTACAACATATTACTGAACCAACAGCTTTTGTCAATATAACTGGGAATTCTTCAGGGGGAAAATACCTGAGAAAACATTTCAATTCTTTGGTTTGGCTTGTGGACAAAATGAATGTGACAGATGATGGATTCTAGGCTGGAAAGAAAAGAACGTTGCTAGAATGTTAAAAGCCGAAGGAATCTTTTACGAGCTTTGCAGCAACACAGCCATCATATGTTTATAAAAGCTGAGACAAAGAAAACATCTGTTCTTGTAGAACTAATTGTGAAATCAGTGTACTTTATTACTCTTGCTGGAAGAGAAATCACTTAAATGTAGATGTTTTGCTGAAATCTATAAAGTGCAAATGATTCCTGAAATTTTCAGATTGTACTGCATCATATGGGCACGGATCATCTAGTAGAATGCAAATAATAAAACAGCTGAAAGTCAGGAATAGGATTGCTCGAGAAAAAGTTTGCATCATTAAGTTAATGAGAATAAAACAAAACCATGCTAGAAACCTAAACAAACATAAAATGCTGTGAATAATTTGATGAAGAGCCCCTAACATGAATCATTTATCTGTCTCTCCTTGGAAAAATACAGCATTTACTCTTTTTGTTGTACATCTTAAAATCATGTTTTTTTTTGCAAGGAAATTGAAACGATATTTTTAAGTAGTGAGCTGAGATGCTGGGGGTTCTCCAGTTAAACTGTGGAAGATTAAGAGCACTGTGGCACAGCAGTTAGTGCAGCTATCTTTCAGCTCCAGCAACACAGGCATGATGTTGTCCTAAGGTACTGCCCATGTAGAGTCTGCATGTTCTTCCCCTTGAGCATGAAGGTATGATGGATATTTGCTTCCAAGGCTAGGGGGCCTCTTGTTTTTGGCAAGCTTATCTATCCAAACATAGCAGCTGCCACTTGCAAAGATCAAACAGTTGTTTCTGAATGAATTAAACTTCCAACTAATATTCATTGTTCAGTTTCTGGGTGTAGATGGGAACCAGTATTCAGCTCTTAAAATGTAAATTGAAAGCAGTAATCAGCATGAAATTTGTAAAAAAAAACAGTTGTGCAGACAAGCTCTTTATAGCACAGACTGCTAGCTCATAGCAACTGAGGTATTGCTGAAGAGATGCAGTATATGGGTTATTTAATTTGGCTTGTTTCAAATCAGACAACTCTGGCTAAGTTGCTTAGCTCAAGGAAGTTTGCAGACCAGATGGAGACAATCACTTAGCATATCAATAACAGATCTATTAATAAGTTTATGTACTGATGGAAGTTAGCTTCACAACAGTAATTGTGACTAGCTTCAATCTACACCTCCAAGTAGTTTTCAGACCATTTGCGTAAAAGAGTATCTGAGGAAATAACATATATGTATGAAGTCACCCAAGTAGCAAACAAACTGTATAAATGAAGAGAGCAGTTTAAGCAAGAAGCATGAAAGAAACATGGGGTGAAATAGAGTCCATTCCTCTGGCTTTGATTTCTCTGAAGGATGACTGGTTCTTCTGCATCATTAGTATATCCTTTTAACTAATAGGAATTTAAACTGTGTTTTGGAATCCTTTGTTTTAGAAATGGTTTGTAACTTGGAAGCCTATTGTGAGACAGAAATCTTCTGTGAGCTTTTGATGTGTTTTAAGAATGTTGTTTGGAATTAAATGTGTATCATTGAAAATAAATTAAATGTGCTTAAACTACTTTGTTAGCTGGAAGTATCCTCTCCTTGGCGGGGGACCCACCACTCAAATAGTGGGTATTGGCAGCTAAACTCGCCATGGAGAATAAATAGGGAACTGAATGAGTCTTTGAAGATTGGGTAATTACAGTATAACTTCCCTTTAGTGAGTGTACTTGTGGCTTTTATATCAGATAAGGTGTAAGTTCTTTGTCTGAGTTTAAAACTTCATGGTCAACAAACCCAATGCCATCCCAAACACACACCCCGAGATACTCCACTGTTCCCAAGGATGCACTGGCCGCTTGGCTGGATGCTAGTATGTTGACTCTGGTGTTGGTGGGTGGAAGGAAAATTTGTGGGGAGCTTTCAGGCATGGGAGAGATGAGGTTAGAGAGAAATGTGTCAAATGGTGATGTTACATGATCAAGTATGAACTCGATGGGCTAAGTAACCAACTTCGCTGTTGCAAGAAGCTATGAAGTAAACACAAGAGAATATTTGATGAGTGGAATAAATCACTGTGGAGCCTCTTATGAAGATGAGTGAAAGAAGCAGTGACGGTGGGGGGGGGGGGGGAGTACCGGTTGAATAACTTCTTTATCTGTCCTTGAAACCTATGGCCAAGTGGATTTACTGTTAGAAACTGTGAAATGCAGAGAAGCAAATATAGGTAAGTAGAGAAGTAAATTGGTATGGGCACTGTCTGAATTTAAAACATTATTCATAAGAAATTATTTTAGAACCTAGCAAAAAGAAGCACTTTCTAAAACAATTTTTAGGATTCTAGTGTTATCCTCAAGATCACCGTTAAATGCACATCCCTATCATTATCATGGTCAGCTGCTTCCTTAAAACACAACAGTCCTTTTCATGAAAGTCCTTCTACCCTTTTGTCAGGTCTCCAAATTGAATCACACAGTATGAGTGCCCCAAGCAAGGAGCAAGAGCTGGAGACACAACAGACCGCAGAGGCTGGAATCTGGAGCAGAAGACAAGCCGCTGGAGGAATTCAATGGGTCAGGCAGAATCCAGAGAAGGAAATGTTTCAGGTCGCGACCCTTCATCCAGACTGAAAGAACAAATGCTGCAAGCTCCAATATGGCGTATGCACCCTCATTCCAGAGAATGGAGCAGCATATTCCATAGTCGCAATAGTATACCATGTGCCTTCTGAGATGAGAGCTCAGCTGACTTACTACACAAATTAGGGCTGAACACGTACTTGAAGGCCCCACACAATATTGTTTAGTGTCCAAGCACAGGATGCATCATGTATTCTATCAACAGTGTTTTCAGCTGCAGTCAAAACAATAGTCCTTAAGAGGACTCCTGGCAGCTGTCGACAAAATAAAAATGTACTAATTCTCAGTGAAGCACACGGAGGTGTACTCAGGGTGTAACCTGAAATGACAGTTTGTGGACAAGCATTAATTCCATTTCTTAAATGTACATGGCTAATTGCGAAGCAACTGGGGCCAGAGGGTAGAGTCACGTGCCAATTACACCAGAAAAAAAAAATAGCCCAAATGAAACTCCATCTGGACTTATTCCCTCAGCAGTCACACCAGATTATTTTAAGTCTGTGCAGCAAGGGTGAATGATGATGTGCTGCGAATGCCAAATGAATGAATTGAAACCAGAGTGATGCCACAGAGGATACAGAATGTATAAGGGGAAAGTATGAATCCACTTTGGGTTTTTTTATCCAGGATCAAGGAAACAATAAGAAAGCATTTTGACTCTGGAAACCTTTTCATCCTTTCAACAAGATTTGCTTGACTTGTAACTTTCCTAATATTCAGTTTAACAGAAATTCATCACTCCTCCCAGATTTAAACTTATTAAATCAGCATCAGTTGCCTTCACAGAGCAAGACCCAATTTTTTTCCATCCTGTGCTCAGAGTATTTCTCAACTGCTGGAAAGTCCAGTCCAACTGTAGCTCAAGCTCTTAAATCTCAAAAGCTAGATTCTCCCCATAAACTCTTCTTAATTTCCTAACGTCGCCAATCCAATCGCTCCTTAATCTTGCAAATATAACCCTGGTCTGTGCAATCTCTCCTCATAATTTAACTGAGAGCCCAGCTTCATTCTAGTAAAGGTGTGCTCAAAGGCTTCCAGGTACAATCTAACCAGGATTTAGCATTGCTGAAGATGTAACCCCTTATTTTCTAATCCTGAGGATGTAAAGAACAGCAATCCATTGGCTGATTTCATTATCTTCTATAGCACTGAATGACATTTTAATGATTCACCCAACCCACTTGATCTTGGTTAAACTCCTCAGAATTTGCTGCCACATCAGGTCTTCCTTTTAACCAAAATACAAGGATCGTATTCAGACATGGTGCATTGGAAAAAAGTGACATTTATTTTAAACATGGTTGGGGAAGTATTTTGCTTAGAATATTGCAGGTTAACCTTTTGGGGATAAGAAAGATTCTGGGGGATGCTGGTGGGGCATAAAACTACCAAGCAAGTATGTTAATTACCTTACAGGCATCACAGTAGCAACAAGACCACTGTTCTCTGAGCAGCCAACAGTGGCCATCCGAGGACAACACATCCCAAGTCCACATGCAATGAACATTGCACTAGGAATGATATTGTGGGGGAATCTGATCTGGTTTGTGAGCAAAATGAGCTAAATCATGATCATTGTGTTTCACTTGGGACAGGGGTGGTCAAGGCTATTTTTGTTTACATAAATCCTTTTCCATAACTTACTAATATCATCTACAATTTAATACCTCCATTGAAAATTTTGTAATTCATCAATATACAGTGGATTTTTATCTCGTTAACAAAACTCAAAGGAAATCTGAAAGTGCTAGAAACAATCACCAGGTTAGGCAGCGTCTGTTGAAATAGAACGAGCAGAGGAGGTAAGCGAGGGTGATAGGTAGAATAATGGAACAGAAATGCGACAATTAAGTCACAGTTAATGCTTTTTGCCAATGCAATGTATTGCTAATAGTAAGGCTGTGTGACATGCCCCAGAGGCTAGAATACACAAGCAGGAAAAAATAAAAATAAAATAGAGACAAAATTACTAGAGGCAGAAATGGTTGATTTACATAGTTTTGACAAAGTCCAACTAAGTCCATAAGATATAGGAGCTGAAGTAGACCACTCAGCCCATCAAGTCTGCTCCACCATTCAATCATGAACTGATCCAATTCTTCCAGTCATCTCTACTCCCCTGCCTTCTCCCCATACCATTTGATGTCCTGGCTAATCAAGAACCTATTTATCTCTGCCTTAAATACACCCAATGACTTGGCCTCCACAGCCGCTCGTGGCAATAAATTCCCCACAGATTTACCACCCTCTGACTAAAGTAATTTCTCCGCATCTCTGTTCTAAATAGACGTCCTTCAATCCTGAAGTCGTGCCCTCTTGTTCTAGACTCCCCTACCATAGGAAATAACTTTGTCATATCTAATCTGTTCAGCTCTTTTAACATTCAGAATGTTTCTATGAGATCCCCCCTCATTCTCCTGAACTCCAGGGAATACAGCCCAAGAGCTGCCAGACATTCCTCATATGGTAACCCTTTCATTCCTGGAATCATTCTCGTGAATCTTCTTTGAATCGTCTCCAATATCAGTACATCCTTTCTAAAATAAGGAGCCCAAAACTGCACATGATACTCCAAGTGTGGTCTCATGAGTGCCTTATAGAGCCTCAACATCACATCCCTGCTCTTCTATTCTATACTTCTAGAAATGAATGCCAACATTGCATTTCCCTTCTTCACCACCGACTCAACCTGGAGGTTAATCTTTAGGGTATCCTGCACAAGGACTCCCAAGTCCCTTTGCATCTCTGCGTTTTGAATTCTCTCCCCATCGAAATAATAGTCTGCCTGTTTATTTCTTCCACCAAAGTGCATGACCATACACTTTCCAACATTGTATTTCGTTTGACACTTCTTTGCCCATTCCCCTAAACTATCTAAGTCTCTCTGCAGATTCTCTGTTTCCTCAACACTACCAGCTCTTCCACCTATCTTTGTATCATCAGCAAATTCAGCCACAAAGTCATTAATCCCATAGTCCAAGTCATTGACATACATCGTGAAAAGCAGCAGTCCCAACACCAACCCCTGTGGAACTCCACTGGTAACGAGCAGTCAGCCAGAATAGGATTTCTTTATTCCCACTCTCTGTTTTCTGCCGACCAGCCAATGCTTCACCCATGCTAGTAACTCCCCTGTAATTCCATGGGCTCTTAACTTACTAAGCAGCCTCATGTGCGGCACTTTGTCAAAGGCCTTCTGAAAATCCAAGGACACCACATCTACTGCTTTTCCTTTGTCTACACCCTCTGCTTGTAATTTCCTCAAAAAATTGCAGTAGGTTTGTCAGACAGGATTTTCCTTTTCAGAAACCATGCTGGCTTTGGCCTATCTTGTCATGTGCCTCCAGGTATTCTATAATCTCATCCCTAACAATCGATTCCAACAACTTCCCGACCACTGACGTCAGACTAACAGGTCTATAGTTTCCTTTCTGCTGCCTCCCACCCTTCTTAAATAGTGGAAAATTTGCAATTTTCCAGTCATCCGGTACAATGCCAGAATCTATCCATTCTTGAAAGATTATTGTTAATGCCTCTGCAATCTCTCCAGCTACCTCCTTCAGAACCTGAAGGTACATTCCATCAGGTCCAGGAGATTTATCCACTCTCAGACTATTAAGCTTCCTGAGCACCTTTTCAGTCATAATTTTCACTGCACATACTTTACTTCCCTGACACTCTTGAATGTCCTGTATTCTGCAGATGTCTTCCACTGTGAAGAGTGAAGCAAAATACACATTCAGTTCATTTGCCATCTCTGCGTCTCTCATTACAATATCTCCAGTGTCGTTTTCTATTGGTCCTATAACTACCCTTTTACCCTTTACGTACTTAAAAAAGCTTTTAGTATCTTCTTTGATATGAGTTACCAGCTTCTTTTCATAATTCATCTTTTCCTTCTGAATGAGCTTCTTAGTTTCCTTCTGCAAGTTTTTAAAAGCTTCCCAATCCTCTATCTTTCCATTAGCTTTGGCTTCCTTATATGCCCTCGCTTTTGCTTTTACTTTGGCTCTGACTTCACTTGTCAGCCACGGTAGTGTCCTTCTTCCGTTCAAAAATTTCTTATTTGGAATATATCTGTCTTGCACTTCCCTCATTTTTTGCAGAAACTCCAGCCATTGCTGCTCTGCTGTCCTTCCTGCCAGTGTCCCTTTCCAGTCAACCTTGTCCAGTTCCCCTCTCATGCCATTGTAATTTCCTTCATTCCACTGGAATACCGACACACTGGAATTTAGTTTCTCCTTCTCAAATTTCAAAGTGAACTCGATCATATTGTGATCACTGTGTCCCAAGGGTTTCTTATCATTAAGCTTTCTTATCACCTCCAGATCATTACACAACACCCAATCCTGCACAGCTGATTCCCTGGTGGGGTCAACAAGCTGTTCTAAAAAGCCATCCCTTAGACATTCCTTCCTGAGGTCGAGCACTGGCCTGGTTTTCCCAATCTACTTTCATGTTAAAATCTCCAATGATTGCCATGATATTGCCCTTCTGACACGACTTTTCTATCTCCTGCTGTAATTTGTAATCCACATCGCAGCTGCTGTTTGGAGGCCTGTATATAACTGCCATTAGGGTCCTTTTACCCTTGCCATTTCTTAACTCAATCCATAGAGACTCTACACCTTCCAATCCTTTGTCATCCTTTTCTAATGATTTAATATTATTTCTTATACACAGGGCCGCACCACCCCCTCTGCCTACTAATCTATCTTTCTGATACACCATATAATCCTTGGACATTCAACTCCCAATGGTAGCCATCCTTTAGCCAAGTTTCAGAGATAGCCACAACGTCATACTTGCCAAACTGTAGCTGAATTTCAAAATGGACCATTTTATTTCTTATGCTGCGTGCATTCAAATACAACACTTTCAGTCCAGTATTTGTTGCTTTCTGTTTTAACTGCATCACACCTCTGTTGCCCTGTTACTCAACCCACTGGCTATGATTATGTCTCATCGCCTGCCTGTACATTCCATCATCTCTGTTGCACGCTATCTATGAATTATTTCAATGCAAAGATATGAATAACATCTCATATTTAATTGGCATGTAACAGTCTTCATGACTCAATATTGAAGTCCCCCAATTTAATTAGCTCACTCTTTCTTTTATTTCTAATAGAACTGTTCATTTCTGTCTGTCATCCTTTTGGCTATGCTTTTTTTGAACATCACTCACTGATCTATTCACCAGAGGGAGAGGGCATGCCACATATTTCAACAGAAGGTGAATCCCATCAAAGTAAGTGTGCAAGTAATAGCACTTCCTTGCGCACAAATCATAGTGGGTACATACTTGTGATGTCAGTCTTTATGCAATAGATGTTCTACTAGAAAATAGAACAGGTCATAAACTGAGAAGTGAGTACTTGAAAAGAAGATAAAGGCCCACTCAGGAGCACTTTAAAAGGCACAGATATTACCTACATCTTTGTTGGAGAATCCACCACAAAACTATGACTCAGTGCCTGTGACATTAAGGAACAATTCCTCAGTCTTTTAAAGCTGAGTCCCACTTCGTAAACTGGAAGAGTGCTCAGCCTTTCTGATCTTTTCCCCAGCTATCAAACATTGTCGATATCCAGTCCTGTATTGAAGAAATAATTTGTCTGCACTTACATACATCCTAGTAATTTTCTCAGCAAGCACCCTCAGGCAGCAACACTACTTCCAGCAGGAGATTCCAGCTAAAAGCTGCAATAAGAGCTTCAGCTTTTGCTGGATAATGGTTTGAGGACAACTCACAAAATTATGCACAAACAGATGAATGTTAATTGTGCTGCTAATTCACATGGTTGTTTGAAGATCATTTGCATGTATCACATCCCTGCAGCTCCAGATGAAGCTTGATACACTGCAATATTTAGTACATTGAATTTCTAGACACCATTCTGCAGATTTAATCCCTGTTAAAATAGGTTTAATAATGCAAAGTTATGGATTAATTAGTAAAGAAAGATCATTTCCATAGCAACACTGTTAACCTAGATTAAATGCTTTTGAAATGCTTTGAAATTTATAAGCAAATAAAATCTATTTATGCCATCTCCTTCAAATGCACAGCATGTCCCAAAGTGCTGAACAACTAATTAAAAACTTTTGAAGTGCAGTCACAGTTATAATGATGGAAATGTAAAATGAAAACAATGCCCCAGAATTAGCTGGAGCCAGATACTCTATGAAGATACATTCTTCTAATATATTTTGCCCATACAGTTGGTGCCAGGGGCTGTGCTCAAGTGCTCGGCTTCCCCCACCGGACTTAGTCTGGTGAGGAGGGTGTGAGGACACCCAGCAGGACTAAAAAAAACAAGACCTGACAAAGGGCAGATGAGCTCCTTGTGAGCCAACGGCCATCTTCCGTGGAAGAGATTAAAGCCTCACCACGTATCTATGAATCGGATGCTATGCACCTAGTTAGAAGAGACATGATGAACTTGGGCACTGCACCGTGTGCCTGGACCTGCCCAAGGCCTCCACCTAAGGAAGGGCCGAGCTCGAAGAAGTGGCTGCGGCTGGAGGCCGACACGGCCTCGGGCTCGAGTTCGGCGGGGGCAGGGACGGCAGCCAGCGGTGCCAAGGCGGACAGCAAGAACAACTGGAGGAGAGGCTGTACTCAGTGCTGTCGCAAGATCGAAGAAGATGGAGGTCCATAACCGCTAACCCCGGATCTGGGATGACACCCACTTACTGAGTGACAGTTGGTGCAAATGTGATTAAAGACTATTTCCCAACGACTGATGGAGTGAGTCATAAATAGACTTAATTCAAAGAGAAAGCACATACAGGAATTAGAAATAAAGGGTGGGGAGAAAAAAAATGAATTGAAAAATTTCTAAATGATGACATTTATAAAATATTCAACAACCGTTCACAAACTGACAGACTGAGCCTGCAGCTTAACCTGTCCTGATGCAGGGTTTTGAACTGAAGTGGTGACAATTCCTCCTCTCTCCCCACCCACTATCCCCCACAGATGCTGCTCAACCTACTAAGTCCTTACAACTTTATTGTTCACTTTCTGGCCCATTTAATACATTGGGAGCAATTAACAATTACATTATCAAAAGGATATTTCTGCCGTCAAATTAAGTTCTTGTTGTGAAATTGTTGCATGCAGGACTCTAGTGCTCATCACAAGTTGTAAGCTCATTTTTATCATACCATTTAGAGCGTATAACAATCCTTGTGCACATGGTTTCATTCAGAAAAGTTTTTAATTAATTCTACAAACTAGCTACACCGGAGTTTTTGGTAAGTTTGTCTCTGAAATGTAACTACCTTAGGTTGAACAGCCTTGCATTAGTTCTGAAGATTACTCCCACTCTGATGGGAAACTCAGAACAATCATTCTACTCTGAGCTCCATGTGGAGAGAGAAAAGGATTTTTATTTATTTATTGAGATCCATTGCGGAATAGGCCCTTCCGGTCCTTCTACTGCAGCAAATGGGTTTTTGACAAAGGATAACATTGCTAACTTCTTTGTTGCCGTCTCTGTTTTTCCATTCATTCCTCCTTCCTTTGATGGTCCCTAATCTGTACCAGGTGCCGATAACTGTTAAATAAATTTTCTAGGGATGAACTCAAGGGAAGTCCTCAGGTGGTTCATAACATCACATACATAGTTTATGTTTTTTCACTTACTGGTATACACACGTAAATAAAACATTCAACAGGAATACAACTCTCTTCTTTTGCTATCATTTCTCAACCTAAATGTAGGAGCTAAAACCTCTACACTTATGTTGAGAGATGGAAGCTAAAGGAATGCTCTTCACTAACAAAAATTGGTAAAAAAAATAAAACATTACAAAACGTAAATCTACATGTTGGGGACTTATATTTTAGTTAATAAAAACATAACTTTGCTGTGGCTAAGTTTTGTCTATGGATGCTATCTATGATTTGATAAGTTTAATAGAAATTCTACTATTCATTATAATGTTTTGTTTATAGACGTCAGCACATGTTCCACAGAGACTGATTTTCAATGCAACATCACCATCCTAAAATCAATCATTTCTCTTCCATTAGCTCCGAGTACTATTGTCTAGAGTCACGAGCTTGAATCTTTGTTCCATTTTATTAAGAAGATATCAGTTTGTACCTATTTCTCCATCAGCTCAAAAAGTCAAGGAGGCTATGGGAAAATCATAGGCAATTCTCAAATTTCTGATGATTCTTCGGCAATCCTGCTTTCCAGTAGAGAATACAGCTTTTTACTGGTTTTAAACATTAATCCAGGCTTTGCTTGATATCCAAGCTGAGGAAAATATTTTCTATTCCCTGAGCAAACAATCTAATTGTCTGAGTGTATTCCTCCCCTCTCTGGAATTATTGCTCTGAATCACACTTCATTTCGGCACGGAGATATTGAGCATCAAAAGGATTAACACAGCTAGCTAGCTACTTTACAAAGATAATTAATTAGTTGAAAAAATCCTCAGATAGTAATTAGAAGTAGCGCTGAACCAAGTTGAGCTGGACCAGTGACCTCCACATTTCAAAGCTCATTTGGGCTGGATGTGAAGAGAGGTAAAAGCTGGCTCTCCAGTCCTGCTGGTTCACTGCCAATTTTGCCTCTGCCAAGGTTTCACTGAAGTGCCCCTATAATACTCTGACATCCTTCAAATGTAGCAGGGTTACAGCAGGGACTCACGTTGTTTCAAAATTGGCAGGCACTTGTAAAAGTAAGAAGGCTTTCGGAAGCATTTAAGTCATTAAAATTACTTTAAAAGTAAGACAGTAAAGTTTTAGTTAACTGAAATTAAAACTAAAAGTAAAAGAAAATGACAAGACTTGTCCTTTTCTAATCTATAGGTCAGTAATCCCAATTCCTACATGACTAAAGGTCTGAATGACCTAGAATCAATAAAAAACTGGATTTCCCAAAATGATTCCAGCATCTGTAATCTCTTCTGTCACCAATTTGCTCCTTTGTCTTCCTCAATTCTAAATTTGTTTGAAGAACAATGTAATCCCTTGACATACAGAAACTCTGTCACACTTCATTCAGTCACTTTCTTATAAGTGGAAAAGGCTGGGCGAAATGCATGGGCTCTGCATCAGCATATCAGAGAATACAGATAGTGGTGTGCCATTTGTGGGACTGAAAAGTGCTTCAATAAGTTGGAGACAAATACCCCAAAGAGTCAATGGCATTTTGGCAAATATTTGCAAATTGAATGTAAGTAAATTAATAAAATACTATAGAAGAAATCTGGAGTTGATCATGTAGCTATTGATTCTACTCATCTATTCATAACATTACACCTTTGATTCAACTGTTCTGTTGATAATTATTCTTTCTTCTCCACCTTGAATAGCTTTAATTATACTGCCTGCAGTAACAGAATTCCAAAGATTCCTAATCCTCAGTAAAGAAATTTCTCACATCTTAAATAGGTGGCCTCTAATTCTGAAGTGATGCCACAAAGTCCTCGAACCCCAGGGCAACACATCCTTTAACCAACGAATGCAGACCTCCAAAAGATTCTATACTTCAAAATCATCTTTCATTCTTCTAAACTTCAATGAATATGGGCACATCTGCTTAGCCTTCAGTCCTAAAGCAATACTTTTGTTCCAAGAATCAACCATGTGAGACTTTTTGAACTGCCTCAAGCAGAAGTTTTTCTCTTCCTGAAATGTGAGACCAAAACCATACATGCACAAGAGTTCCAGATATGAAAATACTCTACACAGCTGCAGCAAGGCTTCACTAATTTAGAAATTCATCCATCTCAAGAATCACGTGCATAGATTTTGAACATAGCAAGACATTACAAGAGAATAGCTGGCAACACCAATGGATATTCAAAGCTTCAAACAGGGTCCTCTGTACCTCCCTCTGCAACTGGATTCTCAACTTCCTCATCGGGAGCCCCAGTCAGTGCAGATTGCTAATAATATCTCCTCCTTATTGACAATCTACTCACCTGAAGGATGTGTGCTTATCCCATTGCTCCACTCTCTCTACACTCATGACTGTTGGCTAGGCATTGCAGAAATTCCATTTATATATTCACCATTAACTCCACTGTTGTTGGTAGAATGTCAGGTGGCAACAAAGTAGTGTACAGGAGAGAAATAGCTCAGTTGGTTGAGTGACTCAGCAACAACAACTTCACACCTAAAGTCAGCAAGACCAAGGAGTTAATCGTGAACTTGAGGAAAGGTAACCACTCACCAGTCCTCACTGAGAGGTCAGCGGTGGAAAATACGAGCAGACTCAAGTTCCTGGGCATCAACACATTCATGTAACCATGAAGAACCCAAGTCAGCAGCTCTTCTTCTGTAGGAGTTTGAGGAGATTTGGCAATTCACCAAAGACTCTTGCAAGTTTGTGAGCAGTGCTTCAAGAAGGTGGCAATCATCATTAAAGAGACCAGTACATGCCCTCTTCATACACATTCTCTGATAATAAATTAAACCATTGAAACATCGGGGATGAGGTACAGAAGCCTGCAGACTCACACTCACTGTTTTAAGAACAGATTTTTCCTCTCTGCCATCAGATCTCTGAGCCGTCCATGAACCCATGAATACAACCTCATTGGTCATCTTTTGTTATATTTATTTTTGTAACTTAAGTAATCTCATGTCTTGCACTGTACTGCTGCCATAAAACAACAGATTTGGTGATTCACCTGATTCTGATTCAGCTTTTGAAAGAGATGGTGAGCAAAAACTGAAAGGTTATGCTGAACTGTTATAAAAGGCCAAAACTAGAGAGGATTTTGTTGAAAATCATAAGCTGCAGATGCAATAACATGTCCATGTACTTTAAAGAATTAGAGGTCCCTGACAATGTATACAGGAGATTAACTTGATTAGTTCTATCGATGGACTTTCACCCAAACATTTGATTGAAGAATGTTCTTTTTTCTCTGAGACCAAAGGATCCCTGCCGCACCTGATGACCCTGTGATCAATGTCTCAGAGGCCAATGTTAGGCTGTGTTTAAGAGAGGGTGAACCCTCGCAAGGCAGAAGATCCCGATGGAGTACCTGTTAAGTCTCTGAAAACCTGTGCCAACCAAATAGCGGGAGTATTCAAGGATATTTTCAACTTCTCATTGCTATGGGCAGAAGTTCCCACTTGCTTCAAATTGGCAGCAATTATACCAATGCCTGAGAAGAATAATTGGAGCTGCCTTAATGACTATCGCCCGGTAGCACTCACATCTACAGTAATGAAATGCTTTGAGAGGTTGGTCATGACTAGACTGAACTCTTACATCAGCAAGGATCTAGACCCATTGCAATTTGCCTAACGCCACAATAGGTCAAAGGCAGATGCATTCTCAATGGCTCTTCACACGGCTTAAACCACCTGGACAACACAAACGCCTATGTCA
Source organism: Mobula hypostoma (assembly GCF_963921235.1). Classification (NCBI taxonomy): domain Eukaryota; kingdom Metazoa; phylum Chordata; class Chondrichthyes; order Myliobatiformes; family Myliobatidae; genus Mobula; species Mobula hypostoma. The sequence continues at coordinate 14,967,274 of NC_086118.1, forward strand.
GGATGCTGTTCATCAACAAGAGCTCAACATTCAATACCATTATTCCCACAATCCTGATTGAGAAGTTACAAAACCTGGGCCTCTGTACCTCCCTCTGCAACTGGATCCTTGACTTCCTAACCGGAAGACCACAATCTGTGTAGACCACAAGACCACAATCATCAGCGAGGAGGAGATAACATCTCCTCCTCGCTGATGATCAACACTGGTGCACCACAGTGGTGTGTGCTTAGCCCACTGCTCTACTCTCTTTATCCTCATGACTCTGTGGCTAGGCATAGCTCAAACATCATCTATAAGTTTGCTGATGATACAACCATTGTTGGTAGAATCTCATATAGTGACGAGAGGGCGTACAGGATGTCAACTAGTGGAGTGGTGTCACAACAACAACCAGCCACTCAACATCAGTACAACAAACGGGTAAGATGAAGGAGCACCTACCAATCCTCATAGAGGGATCAGAAGTGGAGAGAGTGAGCAGTTTCAAGTTCCTGGGTGTGAAGATCTCTGAGGACCTAACCTGGTCCCAACATATCGATGCATTTAGAAGGTAACACAGTGACTATACTTCATTAGGAGTTTGAAGAGATTTGGTGCGTCAACAAATATACTCAAAAACTTCTATAGATATACTGTGGAGAGCGTACTGACAGGCTGCATCACTGTCTGGTGTGCGGTGGGGGACGCTACTGCACAGGACCAAAAGAAGCTGCAGAGGGTTGTAAATTTAGTCAGTTATATCTTGGGTACTAGCCTACAAAGTACCCAGGACACCTTCAAGGAACGGTGTCTCAGAAAGGCAGTGTCCACTATCAAGGAACTCTAGCACCCAGGGCATGCCCTTTTCTCACTTTTACAATCAGGTAGGAGATACAGAAGCCTGAAGGCACACACTCAGTGATTCAGGAACAGTTTCTTCCCCTCTGCATCCGATTTCTAAATGGATGTTGAACCCTTAAACACTACCTCACTTTTTAAATATATATTTCTGTTTTTGCACAATTTTTAATCTATTCAGTATATGTATATGTAATTGATTATTTATTTATTATTATTTCCTTTTTTTCTATATTATGTACTGCATTGAACTGCTGCTGTTAAGTTAACAAGTTTCACAACACATACCGGTAATAGTAAACCTGATTCTGAAATGTATGTGATTATGATAGGTTTAGGTCAGGTACACAGAAAGATGGTTGTTACTATTATTTCTTAAAACAAGTATTGAAGGGCAAGTTTTGATATTTTAGGCAAGAAGAGCATTTTAAAATTAACAATAATATGGAGCGCACTGCATTTGAGTGCAGAGGAAGCAGAGTATAAATGACCTCAGTGTAAAGTTGAATGGGCACTTGCAAGAAAGAAACTTACAGCTTTATAGTGATAGAGTGAGTGTATTGGAATTGACTGGATTGTTCAACAATGAACTAATAGGCACTCATTGGGCTGAATAGCTTTCTTCTGTTCCATTATAACTCCTGAAATTTTATGACAGTTGCCTTCCTCGTCATTTGCAACACATTTATGCGTCTCTGCTAGAGCACATTTGTAAGTGTTAGCTGTTGTTCAAAGGGCAACAATAATGTACACTGCCAATAATTGACCTTGACGGACTAATTTCATCCTTATCAGCTATATACACATTTGAATATTTCAACAGAGAATAACTTTGTAACAATTAAGGAAAGGAATCCTGACCATTTAATAAATATTTTCCTCAGCAGAGAACAGAAAATTCTCAGTGACTCACTTGGTAAAGGAAAACATGCAGTTGAACTAAACAAGCTGAAGGATTCCAGGTTTGAGGTCAGCTTATCTAAAGCTGAGTTTTGTTAGTTATTCTTACAGACTGCACATATGGCAGGAGCAGATGTAAAATAAACGTAATTTATCTGCAGTGTCTCTTTCTCAAGTTACAAACTACCAACACTCATCCTTTGCACACAGAGTTGCCACTTGGTCAGGAGTTTAGGTGGACTTAATATGCCTTAGAAACCAAGAACGATAAGTAAAGAGGAGGGGATGTCATAAAGAAATAGAGTCATACAGTACAGAAACAAGTCCTTTGCGTCCATGCTGAGGAGGTACCTGACCATGCTTTTTCCCATTTCCCTGCATTTAGCCCGTATCCCACCACTCCCTTTCTATCTGCACAACTGCCAAATGCTTCTCAAATGTTGTAAAATAGCCTCTACCACTTCCTCTAGCAGCTTGTTCACCACCAATGGTGTGAAAAACTTGCCCCTCAGATCACCTTTAAATATTCTTCCTCCCACTTGTGGAGGTGCCTAATAATCTGCCCACTGATTAGACATTCCTGGTCTGCTGCTGTAGTCCATTCACTCCAAGGTTCAATGTGTTGTGTGTTCATAGATCTTCTTCTCCATATTACTGCTGTAACGCGTGGCTATTTGAGTTACTGTCACCTTCTTTTCAACTTGATTCAGTTTGGCCATTTTGCTCTGACCCCTCTCATTAACAAAGCTTTTTTTTTGCCCACAGAACTACCACTCACAGGATGCTTTTTTTTTTCGCTTATCGCACTATTCTCTGCCAACTGCAGTGTGTGAAAATCCCAGGAGATCAGCAGTTTCTGAGATACTCAAACAAACCCATCTGGCACCAGCTCTCGTTCCAAGGTCAAAGTCACTTACAGTGCCTATAAAAAATAATTCACCTCACCCCCTTGGATTGTTCATGTTTTATTGCTTCACAACATTGAATCACAGTGAATCTAATTTGGCTTTTTTCCACAGATTAAAAAAAAAGTCTCTTTCGTGTCAAAGTGAAAACATCTCCACAAACTGATCTAAATTAATTACAAATATAAAACACAATATAATTGACTACTTAAGTGTTCACCCCCTTTAATATGACACAGTAAATCATCACTGGTGCAACCAATTGGTTTTAGAAGTCACATAATTAGTTAAATAAAAATCGCATGTGTTTCAATTGACTGTAGTAAAAATGCACCTGTATCTGAAAGTTCCAACTGCTGGTGAGTCAATAGCCTGGTAAAAACTACACCATGAAGACAAAAGAACACTCCAAGCAACTCAGCAAAAAAGTCATTGAAAAGTAGTCAGGAGGTGGATACAAGTCACTGAATATCCCGTGCAGTACAGTTAAGTTAATCATCAAGAAATAGAAAGAATATGACACAGCTGTAAATCTGCCTAGAGCAGGCTGACTTCAGAAACTGAGTGACCATGCAAGAAGAGGATGAGTGAGGGAGACCACCAAGAGACCTACGACAACTCTGGAGGAGTTACAAGCTTCAGTAGCTTAGATGGGAGAGACTGCAAATACAGCAGCTGTTGCCTGGGTGCTTCACCAATCGCAGCTTTATGGGAGTGGCAAAGAGAAGGCAACTGTTGGGGAAAAAAACTCATATGAAATCTCAGCTAGAGTTTGCCACAAGGCATATGGGAGACTTTGAAGTCATTTGCAAGAAGATTCTATGGTCTAATGAAACCAAAACTGAGATTTTTGGCCTTCAGACTAAAAGCTGTTTGGCATAAGCCAAACATTGCACATCATCAAAAACACACCACCCTTACTGTGAAGCATGGTGGTGGCTGCATCATGCTGTGGATATGCTTCACTGCAGCAGGCCCTGGAAAGATTTTGAAGGCAGAGGGTAAAATTAATGCAGCAAAATACACGGAAATCTTGGAGGAAAGCTTGATGCAGTCTGCAAGAGAATTGCGACTTGGGAGATTTCTTTTCCAGCAAGGCAATGATCCCAAATATAAAGCCAAAGCTGCACAGGAATGGCTTAAAAAGAACAAAATTAATGTCCTAGAGTGGCCAAGTCAGAGTCCAGACATCAATCCAATTGAGAATTTGTAGCTGGACTTGAAAAGGGTTGTTCACTCATGATCCCCATGCAATCTACAGAGCTTGAGCAGTTTTGTTAGAAACAATGGGGAAAAATTGCAGCGTCAAATTGTGCAAAGCTGATAGACTCAAGGCTATACTTTCTGCCCAAACTAACACTGACTTGAAGGGGATGAGCAATTATGCAATCAATTATTTTATTGTTAACAATTGTAATAAATTTAGATCAATTTATAGAAATTTGTTTTTGTTTTGATGCGAATGTCTTTTCTGTTGATCAGTGTCAAAAAAAAAACAAATTAAATCCAGACAACAGGAATTCTGCAGATGCTGGAAATTCAAGCAACATACATCAAAGTTGCTGGTGAACGCAGCAGGCCAAGCAGCATCTATAGGAAGAGGCGCAGTCGACGTTTCAGGTCGAGACCCTTCGTCAGACGAAGGGTCTCGGCCTGAAACGTCGACTGCGCCTCTTCCTATAGATGCTGCTTGGCCTGCTGTGTTCACCAGCAACTTTGATGTATGTTGCTTAAATTAAATCCAGTGTGATTTAATGTTGTAAAACAATAAAACATGAAAACTTCTGGGGGGTGGGGGGAGAGGGGATGAATACTTTTTATATGCATTATAGGTCATATTTCTTACCCATTCTTATGTTTGGGTTGCACAATAAATTAACATCTTAACAATATCTGAATGCTTTTATGCACTGAGTTGTTGCCATATGGTTGGCTGATTAGGTATTTGCATTAACAAATGAACGGGTGTACCTATTAAAGTGGCCGTTGAGCATATGTCTTCCAGTTTTAGGCTACTAAGCCCTTGGAAAAAGACTAAACATCTACCCTACCCATACCCCTCATAATTTTATAAACCTCTATTAAGTTGCCCTTAGGCCCCCTGAGCACCAGTGAGAACAATCACAGCCTATCCCATCTCTCCTTGAAATCAAAGCTATCCATTCCAAGCACAAAGTGCCTAGAGTGCAAAATCTAATCTTCACTCTTTATAGTGCTACCACATCCTTTCTAAAGTGCGATGTGCAGATTGCACACAATATTCCCCGTGTAGCCTAACCATTATCATATACCATTGGAACAAGGTGCCCAGCTTTTATACTCAAAGTCTCATTCTAACAAGCCAAGCAAGGTAAACACCCTACCCTATCCATCCATGTGAATTTGCATCCCAAGCTGTCTCTGCATCTCAACACTTGTAAAGACATGGCTGTTTACTGTAAAAAAAATACTGTGAAGAAATAAAGGAAACAATGAGAGCTGTAAACTGCCAGTTGTAATTGAATAATGTATAAAGTTTATTTATAGTGCAAAAAATAGCCTATAGTCTTCCCATAGGCTCTCCACAAGCCTGTGGAATAATATTGTAAATTAAAGTGGTACAAATCAACCACTAAATGGAATAGTCAGAGTCATACTTTATTAATCCCGGGGGAAATTGGTTTTTGTTACAGTTGCTCCATAAATAATAAATAGTAATAGAACCATAAATAGTTAAATAGTAATATGTAAATTATGCCAGTAAATTATGAAATAAGTCCAGGACCAGCCTATTGGCTCAGGGTGTCTGACCCTCCAAGGGAGGAGTTGTAAAGTTTGATGGCCACAGGCAGGAATGACTTCCTGTGACGCTCAGTGCTGCATCTCGGTGGAATGAGTCTCTGGCTGAATGTATTCCTGTGCCCAACCAGTACATTATGTAGTGGATGGGAGACATTGACCAAGATGGCATGCAACTTAGACAGCATCCTCTTTTCAGACACTACCGTGAGAGAGTCCAGTTCCATCCCCACAACATCACTGGCCTTACGAATGAGTTTGTTGATTCTGTTGGTGTCTGCCACCCTCAGCCTGCTGCCCCAGCACACAACAGCAAACATGATAGCACTGGCCACCACAGACTCGTAGAACTTCCTCAGCATCGTCTGGCAGATGTTAAAGGATCTCATTCTCCTCAGGAAATAGAGACGGCTCTGACCCTTCTTGTAGACAGCCTCAGTGTTCTTAGACCAGTCCAGTTTATTGTCAATTCATATCCCCGGGTATTTGTAATCCTCCACCATCTCTTTATCTCTTCATCTCTTTACTTTATTAACTGTAGCCTGACAAAATTATAACAAATTCCAACTTAATGTTTGTTATGTTGGTGACAGCTGTTTAAATCAATACCTCAAAATGCATTGCAAAGATATATATGATGTCTTGTAAATGTATTCAGCCCCCAACCCTTTGTTCACTTAAAATAAGTATTACCACCAGGGATTTTGATCCATTTGACTGAGAATTTTTTTTTCAAAAAAAAACTGGGAAAATTGTAAAGCATGAAAAACTAAAAATTCGAAACCTGAAATGTTAGCAGTTCAAAAGTACTCATTCCCCCTTTGCTCAGTACTTACCTGCACCACTTCTCACAGCTATCACAATCAATGATCTTTTTGGATATGTCTCTATTCACTTTGCACAACGTGATGAAGCAAGATTTGCCCATTCTCTCCTTGATCAAATTGTGCAAGGTTTGTTGGGGAGTCATGGTGGACAGCAATCTTGAGGGCTGACCAGAGATGTTTGAACGGGTGATGGTCAGGACTCTGACTGCGCCACTCAAGGACATAAATTTTCTTCATTTGAAGCCCATCCGTGGTTGCTTTTACAGTATGCTTTGGGTCGTTGTCCTGCTAAAAGACAAACCTCCTCCCTAGTTTAACCTGGAGGAAATCCCACACGCTCACAAAGAGGAAACCGACTCCACATAAACAAGACCTGAGTTTACATCTGAACTCGGATCACTGGACTGCTTAACTAGTTGTGCCATTCTCATTTTCCATTCCTCTCCTTCACAATGCTTTTCTTCAGTAATGTGTGTATGTAACAGATTGTTCAGTTAAGAAGTCTTCACACTAAAACAGCATCAAATGAAAGTGCTCACATACACAGGTTTTCATCCAGGGGGTCAGTGTGGACATGGTGGAGGATTACAAATATCTGGGAATACAAATTGACAATAAACTGGACTGGTCAAAGAACACTGAGGCTGTCTACAAGAAGGGTCAGAGCCGTCTCTATTTCCTGAGGAGACTGAGATCCTTTAACATCTGCCGGACGATGCTGAGGAAGTTCTACGAGTCTGTGGTGGCCAGTGCTATCATGTTTGCTGTTGTGTGCTGGGGCAGCAGGCTGAGGGTAGCAGACGCCAACAGAATCAACAAATTCATTCGTAAGGCCAGTGATGTTGTGGGGATGGAACTGGACTCTCTGACGGGTGAGGGTAGCAGACGCCAACAGAATCAACAAATTCATTCGTAAGGCCAGTGATGTTGTGGGGATGGAACTGGACTCTCTGGTGTCTGAAAAGAGGATGCTGTCTAAGTTGCATGCCATCATGATCAATGTCTCCCATCCACTACATAATGTACTGGGTGGGCACAGGAGTACATTCAGCCAGAGACTCATTCCACCGAGATGCAACACTGAGTGTCATAGGAAGTCATTCCTGCCTGTGGCCATCAAACTTTACAACTCCTCCCTTGGAAGGTCAGACACCCTGAGCCAATAGGCTGGTCCTGGACTTATTTCCATCTAGCATAATTTACATATTATTATTTAACTATTTATGGTTTTATATTGCTATATTTAAACTCTATTCTTGGTTGGTGCAACTGTAATGAAACCCAATTTTCCTCGGGATCAATAAAGTACGTCTATGTCTAGGTTTAGGCAGCATCTCTAGGAAGAGGTACAGTCGACGTTTCAGGCCGAGACCCTTCGTCAGGACCAACTGAAAGAAGAGCTAGGAAGAGATTTGAAGGTGGGAGGGGGAAGGGGAGATCCCATTCCCATTCTGAAATGTCTATCCACGGCCTCCTCTACTGTAAAGATGATGTCACACTCAGGTTAGAGGAACAACACCTTATATTTCGTTTGGGTAGCCTCCAACCTGATGGCATGAACATTGACTTCTCAAACTTCCGCTAATGCCTCACCTCCCCCTCGTACCCCATCCATTATTTATTTATATACACACATTCTTTCTCTCACTCTCCTTTTTCTCCCTCTGTCCCTCTCACTATACCCCTTGCCTATCCTCTGGGCTTCCCCCCTCCCCCTTTTCTTTCTCCCTAGGCCTCCTGTTCCATGATCCTCTCACATCTCTTTTGTCAATCAACTGTCCAGCTCTTGGCTCCATCCCTCCCCCTCCTGTCTTCTCCTATCATTTTGGATCTCCCTCTCCCCCTCCCACTTTCAAATCTCTTACTAGCTCTTCTTTCCGTTAGTCCTGATAAAGGGTCTCGGCCCAAAACGTCAACTGTACCTCTTCCTAGAGATGCTGCCTGGCCTGCTGCGTCCACCAGCAACTTTTATGTGTGTTGCTTGAAATTCCAGCATCTGCAGATTTCCTCGTGTTTACATACACAGGTTTACCATGATTGGGATTCACCTGCAACATATCTTCAACATTAAATTTACAGTTGAGCTGTCTCCACTTTATCTTGCATGTAGGGAATGGTTTAACCATCAACAAAAGTTCTGACACCTTCCCTTTCAACATTACCCCAACTCATCACCCTCAACCCTCACAGCACTATACCAACAGAAAATATTATTTGCATTCCTGGTTACAAAGTTTGTAGTTTGGAGGATTCCAGAAAAGATGCCTACATTTTGCCTCAGCCAAAGGCCACATAACATCAGTACAAGTCCTGCCCACTAAAGGGCGACATGCCCTTAGGCCAAGCTGACTATCAAACCTATCGACTCATACACATAAAATGCTGGAAGAACTCAGCAGACCAGGCAGCATCTATGGAAAAGAGTAATTTTGAGCCGAGGCCCATCATCACGATTTCCAGCATCTGCAGGTTTTCTCTTGTTTCTGATTAAACCTGTCAACTACTTTGTTTTGGGATTTTAAAATGTTATATTTTAAAAATCAATGAAGTGATTAAAAATTTACATAACTAAATCATCTAAGCAATGTCAATTAAAAACACATAAGTTACTTGATACTTGACCTTCAATTATACCAGTGCCTTAGTTGAACCTGGTAAGCTGTCTTAACAACAATCACCCAGTAGCATTTATCATCCATTGTGATGAAATGCGGCGACGAAGCATATCATCTCCTGCCTGAGAAGTTGACTTTGATCCGCTTCAATTTTCCTACCATCACAACAGGTCAAAAGCAGGTGCCATTTCATTCGCTTCTCACTCAACCCTGGGCAGCAAAGATGCATACATCAGAACACTCTCCATAGACTTCAGCTCGGCATTCAATACCATCATCCCCTCAAAACTAATCAATAAGTTACATGATCTTTGCCTCAGTACCTGATTGTGTAACTGGATCCTCAATTTCCTCACTTGCGGACCCCTGTCTATTCAGATCAACAACATCTCCTCCACAATCTCTATCTGCACAGGTGCACCACAATAACCAACTAACCTACTAACCAGTATGTCTTTTAAATGTGGGACGGAACCCACGCAGTCACGGGGAGAACGTACAAACTCCTTACGTACTCCTTAATAGACAAACACAGGCAGTGGCAGGAATCATTAGAAATGGTTGTCTGCATTTGCGAGTGCTTTCCAATTTTTGAAGTTAAATTTAATTTTTTAAAATATATTTCTCGTGATGAATTCTGCCAGCTACAAACTGGAGAAATGTGAGAAACAATATATAAATGACATTGGGGGTAAAAGTAATAATACAAACCAGCCATGTTAGGGCTAAGTTAAATAAATACAAAATACAGGAGATGGTTTGTGATTATAAAATGCCTTTGAGCTCATCATAAATCATTTATGAATAAACTATATATGATAGAAGTCTCCAGAGCACCTCATTTTGGACCGATCTGGCATTCCCATGCAGGATTGAAAGATTACTGGATTGTGACAACTGCTGACCTTTGAATGAGGTTACACTATAACATTATTTGCCTGTTCTGGAGATTCAGGTGAATGTCAAAGATCACAGCATTATTTAAAGACCAGACAGCGCTCCCTGTGCACTGTCATAATGTATTTCCCTCAGCAAATGTGCTGAAAAGATGAATTCTCATTGAATTTATTGCTGTCAGAATGGCTAGAGAACTGACAACAAGTAATGAAGGTGCTAATTTGTTTTCTTTAAAAGGCTAATGAATGCAAACACTAATCCTTGTGGATACAATTTGTGAATTTAGTGGCTTGTGACAAATGTTTTTTTTATAATCTCTTTTCCCTTGTGACAAAATATTCCATTGAAATAAAGCTTTTTTTTCTGAATTCTTCTAATTCTGAAGCTACATTTTCCAACACTTCTCTTTGAAACAAAACACCACCATAAACTAAGCCTTTGTTGAGCAGTTCATTGCAAATTGCAATACTCTACATATGTTCCAAATAGTTACAGATGTCCCCCGCTTTTCGAACGTTCGCTTTACGAAACCTTACTGTTACGAAAGACCTACATTAGTTCCCTGTTTTCGCTAACAGAAGGTGTTTTCACTGTTACGAAAAAAGCAGCACGCGCTAAAAGGCAGCGCGCGCCCTGAGCAGCCGCTCTCCCCCGGATTCGGAACTGCATTCTACCCGGCATTGCTTAAACACTTGCCTGTGAGCATCTGTGCTTTACGTCGATTTATTTTGAGCGTCTGTTAGCAAGATGAGTTCTAAGGTATCGGAAAAGTCTGAAAGAGCTCATAAGGGTGTTACACTTAGCGTAAAACTAGACATAATTAAGCGTTTTGATCGTGGTGAACTAAGTAAGGACAAAGTGAGTTTGGCTTGTGGAAGTTGACGAAGATGATGTTGAAGAGGTTTTGGCATCTCATGACCAAGAACTGATAGATGAAGAGCTGATGCAATTGGAAGAGGAAAGGATAACAATCGAAACCGAATGCAGTAGCGAACGGACCGAAAGTGAAGTCGTCCAGGAACTGAACGTGAAGCAACTGCATGAGATTTTCGCTGCAATGATAAAGTATGACTTTAATTTTGAAAGGGTACGTCGGTTTAGGGCATATTTGCAAGATGGTTTGAGTGCTTACAAAGAACTGTATGATAGAAAAACGCACGAGGCTAAGCAGTCAAGCAAGCCTTCCACATGAGCCACAGCGGATGACGAACCTCGACCTTCGACATTGAGGCAGGCAGACATAGAAGAAGATAACCTGCCTTCCCTGATGACACCCCAGTGTTCCACCACCCCAACCCCCGGGCCGCAGACAGAAACCGATTCGCAGAGAATGCAGCGGTAGCCAGGACGCACCCAGCACATCTTTAAGAGAAAAAGCCGAAATAAACAAGCTAATTAATTAGGTGCCACCCAGCAAGTAAATGTTGGCCCAGATCACAGGTGACGCAATCGGCAATCGCCTCTGATCTGGGCCAACATTTACGTGCTGGGTGGCACCTAATTAATTAGTTTGATTATTTCGGCTTTTTTCTTAAAGATGTGCTGTGTGTGTCCCGGCTACTGCTGTACCACAGCTTGCTTCGCGGATCGGTACCAGTTCGCTGCCCGGAGGGTGGGGGTCACTGCACCACCCCAACCTCTGACGACTCAACCTAACACACCATCATCAGTGTGTACGATGTCTTCCTGATTCCCATAAGTGATACTACACTGTACATACATTATTTCTACTTTATATCCGCTGTATTTTTACGTGTTATTTGGTACAATTTGGCAGCTTCATAGCTTAAAGGTTACTGGAGAGTGCTTGCGCCATGTTTCTGCTGAGAGTGCTTGAGTGAGATTTTCGCTACGGAGAACAGTGTGGCAAAGATTGTGGAAAAGTATTTCTACTTTATATAGGCTGTGTATTCATCATATAATTCCCGCTTTTACTATATGTTATTGTTATTTTAGGTTTTATGTGTTATTTGGCATGGTTTGGTAGGTTATTTCTGGGTCTGCGAAAGCTCACAAATTTTTCCCATATAAATTAATGGTAATTGCTTCTTCACTTTACGACATTCCGGCTTACGAACCGTTTCATAGGAACGCTCTACCTTCGGATGGCGGGGGAAACCTGTACTACAATTACCCTCATGGTTATCAACACAAGCATGTGGAAAGAAATTCTTCATCTTGTGTAGATCCACCAAACATAACAATGAAGTTAATGTTTTTGAATGAGGGTGGCAAATATTTCTAGTTGAAACCGCAAACATGAGGAAATCTGCAGATGCTGGAATTTCAAGCAACACACATAAAAATTGCTGGTGAACACAGCAGGCCAGGCAGCATCTATGAATCCTGACGAAGGATCTCAGCCCGAAACATCGACTGTTCCTCTTCCTATAAATGCTGCCTGGCCTGCTGCGTTCACCAGCAATTATTACGTGTATTTCTAGTTGAAACTAAGGTTTCTTCAGCTCAGTGTCAACTTGGCTGCTCAATAACAATATGCAATGTTGTGTATAAATTGTTTATAATTTATGTTAATTTGGGACTATAATTTACATTTGTTATTTTGGAATATACTGTGCTGGAAGTTAATTTTTCAAGGCATTTATATGCTAGGAATGTATGCCCATGAAAATTAACTTGAACAAAGCAAAACTTGGCCATTGGATTAGTTGTTCAAGATGAAATCTTAAAGTGGAGGAAGGGGTTGGGTGTGAGGTAAGAAATTTGGCTCAACACTTGTAGGTTCAATAAAGCATCCGATTTACTACTAAAGAGCAAACTTACCGTGCTGCAGAGGAGACATTAGATAACCAAAGGCTGGGTAAAAGTGACAGGTTTGAAAACGTAAAAGACAGAAGATGAGATTCCAGTGACAGCACAGTGTCATAACCAGGTGAGCTTGGCTTGCAGCACAGGAGATCTATGTAAAATCCCAACCTCTGGCGTTGTCAGCATAGAGTTTGCAAGTTCTTCCTGCAAGCAATGGGGTTTCTCCTTTGTGGTCTAACATCGTCCCACATACCTACGGTATGCTGGTTACTAAATTAATTGGCCACTTTAAATTGCCCCTAACGTGTTGGTGAATGGTATTGTGGAGGGGGGGTGGCAAGGGAAGGGACTGATGTAAATGTTGGAACATTGGGATTGCACTGAGAGTTGGCACAGACTCAATTAGCCAAAGTGGCCTTCTGTTATGTTGCAAGGAAATACAGATGTGTTGTTTATCTCGTACAAATTGACTTTTACATTCTCTGATAATGATTCCTATTTTCAAACCAGTTAAAGTAAAATAAAAAGTTACCACTTAAACTGCAAAGTCAGATATTTTTTTGGACTGAGGCAGTCTCAGCTGAATGTTGGTGTGTTTATATCCTTGTCTTTTTTACTCACTCTCTCTGGATGTTTAGAAATGATGTAATGCAGCTGCTGGCCAGGGTCATGACCACTCCCATTCAGTCTGTTCAGGAAGCAATGCCTTGAGAGTTTCCCAAAATCCATTTCCCAAAATGGCTTAAACTCAATTTTTCCAACAAAAGTTGTTTTTCACCAGGAATTGTCTTGATTTTTAAGCTGCATGATCACAAACAGAACCACAGCCAAAAATATTTCATCTATGCTCTGCAATTTATTAATCTTTGACATTCAATTTTAAGTCAGTAGGCCATGCCTTTTATTTATTCTGTCGTTTTAGCAGTTTCCTGTCAAAGTTAATAGAAAAATTCTTTGGAGTATGCCTATAATTTGATTTTAATACCAGATTCTTTACTTTCCCTCTGTTCTGGGCCTTGACTAGTTTTTTTCCCCACATCACACAACATCTGAGCAAGAAGTGAGAAATGAAGAATGCAATATGCATTTTGATTATTCCATTCTCCCACCCACCCCCACCCCACCAAATCCAACACCATAATCTGACCAGACTCACATGCATACACTGAGTTTAGTAAGATGGATATTAAGTTATAGCAGAGAGGCCATTATGGGAGTGGCTGTTGTAGGAGTGGGAGGGGGCCTTGATGGAATTGGAAGCTCAGGTAAGTTTTTAGTAAGATTCTTTCTTATTGCACAATTAGGGCAGTAGGAACATCAGGCAGGATAGTGGAATGCTTCTCTTGTGGGATGTGGGAAGACAGGGAGACCTCCATTATCCTTGTTAATGACACTTGCAAGGGCATCTGGCAGCAGCTTCTTAGCGATCATGTTAGGGAACTGGATCTGGAGCTGTAACTGGATAAACTCCAGATCATTGTGGAGACTGAGATTAACAGTAGATACAAGAAAGTAGTTAGTTACACCCAAGGAGCAAGACACAAGTAACAGGGTGACGGACAGGAGAGGGAAAGAGGATAAGCTCCCAGTGCAAGGCATGCCAGTACCAAAGTGCTCAGGCGGGACAGACTGGAGGGCTCTTCTGCTGAGGATACATGGGTGGAACTCAATAACAAATATTGTTTTGCTTTGTGACAAAGAAAGCAATATGACATACAATATACAGTACCATACAATATAAGGTTTGCTCACCCTGTTCATTACAAGGGTGGATAAGCTCAGAACATGGATCAGCATTTGGAATTTTGACACAGTGGGCATTAGTGAGACAAAGTTGCAGGAGGGGGAGGATTGACAGCTCAATGTTCCTGAGTTCTGTTTTACAATGACAGAAAAGCAGGAATTAAAGGGGAAGTGGTGGTATTACTAGTCAGGGAAAATGTCATGGCAGGACAGACTGGGGGAGCTTTGCCTACCAAGAATATGTGGGTGAAACTGAGAAATAAGAAAGGGATGACCATGTTAACAGGATTATAATAATTGGACTGTATACCCAATAACAGGATCTAGAGGAGCAAATTTGTAAAGAGATCACAGACAGTCAGAACAAAAACAAGGTTGTGATAGTAAGAGATTTTAATTTTCCACATACTGTATTGGCTGAGACTCCCATACGTAAAAGGACTAGGGTGAGTTTGTCAAATGTCTTCAGGAAAATTTCCTTAATCAATATCTTGTGATCCCAATTAAAGAGATTATTAGGGAACGAGACAGGGCAGGTGACACAAGTGTGTGTCGGAGAACACTGATTTAGTGATCATAGATCCTCTAGTTCCAAGATAGCTATGGAGAAGGGTAGGATTAGTCCTTGGGTTGAGATACTAAATTGGACAAAAGCCAGTTTTGATGGCATCGTAAAGGATCTGGCAAGTGTGGACTGGGGGAGGTTGTTTTCTGGCAGAAGGATGCTTAGTTAGTAGGAGACCTTCAAAAGTAAAACCCTTCAAAACACCGTTATTCATACTTTGTGAAACAGTAGAGTGCATAGACAAGGCACAGTTCTCCCAAGTACGATGTAAAAAATTAACTTGCATAATTTTCCAGAAATCTTGGTGACTATTTTGTTTTGTTTGTAATCATCTAATTAAAAACCCTTTTTATTTATATTTCCAGATCTGTTTCTTTATCACCTGCTTTTCAAATAATTTTTCTTTACTGAATGTAATGCTTCAAGGTAATTGGATTTGAGATTCACTTGTCAGTTGAATGTCTGAACACTTGAAAAGATGGTTATTAATGTTTTCTTACCACAAGTTCCCTTAAAAGACTCTTTCATTAGGAGTTTGAGGAGATGCAGTATGTCACAAACCTCTATGGAGGACAGCATTTTGATTGGTTGCAACACAGGCTGGTATGGAAGCGCCAATGCACAGGATCACAAGAGGCTGCACAGGGCTGTAGGTTCAGCCTGTTTCATCACAGACACAACCTTCCCTGATGTGTATTTGATATTTCAATAATATTAGAGTAATCGTGTGTGTGTGTGTGTGTGTGTGTGTGTTTATATATTGATTAGGCATTCTTGTTCATTTAAATACTTGTGGGTTATATGTAAAAATATGTTAATTGCATACATCATCATGTTACATGACACCATCCCCTTCTCGCAATTCCTCCATCTCCGCCGCATCTGCTCTCAGGATGAGGCTTTTCATTCTAGGACGAGAGAGATGTCTTCCTTCTTTAAAGAAAGGGGTTTCTCTTCCTCCACTATCAATTCTGCTCTTAAACGCATCTCTCCCATTTCACGTACATCTGCTCTCACTCCATCCTCCCGCCACCCCCCTAGAAATAGGGTTCCCCGGTCCTCACCTACCACCCCACCATCCTCCGGGTCCAACTTATTATTCTCCGTAACTTCCGCCACCTCCAACGGGATCCCACCACTAAGCACATCTTTCCCTCCCCCCCTCTCTCTGCATTCCGCAGGGATTGCTCCCTACGCAACTCCCTTGTCCATTCATCCCCCCCCATCCCTCCCCACTGATCTCCCTCCTGGCACCTATCCGTGTAAGCGGAACAAGTGCTACACATGCCCTTACACTTCCTCCCTTACCACCATTCAGGGCCCCAAACAGTCCTTCCAGGTGAGGCCACACTTCACCTGTGAGTCGACTGGGGTGATATACTGCATCCGGTGCTCCCGATATGGCCTTTTATATATTGGCGAGACCCGACGCAGACTGGGAGACCGCTTTGCTGAACATCTACGCTCTGTCCGCCAGAGAAAACAGGATCTCCCAGTGGCCACACATTTTAATTCCACATCCCATTCCCATTCTGACATGTCTCTCCACGGCCTCCTCTACTGTAAAGATGAAGCCACACTCAGGTTGGAGGAACAACACCTTATATTCCGTCTGGGTAGCCTCCAACCTGATGGCATGAACATCGACTTCTCTAACTTCCGCTAAGGCCCCACCTCCCCCTCGTACCCCATCTGTTACTTATATTTATGCACACATTCTTTCTCTCACTCTCCTTTTTCTCCCTCTGTCCCTCTGAATATACCTCTTGCCCATCCTCCGGGTCCCCCCCCCACCCCTTGTCTTTCTTCCCAGACCTCCTGTCCCATGATCCTCTCATATCCCCTTTTGCCTATCACCTTTTGCCTATCACCTGTCCAGCTCCTGGCTCCATCCTTCCCCCTCCTGTCTTCTCCTATCATTTTGGATCTCCCCCTCCCCTCCAACTTTCAAATCCCTTACTCACTCTTCCTTCAGTTAGTCCTGACGAAGGGTCTTGGCCTGAAACGTCGACTGCACCTCTTCCTACAGATGCTGCCTGGCCTGCTGCGTTCACCAGCAACTTTGATGTGTGTTACTCCACACTACTGAGGTCACTTTCAAAAGGCAGTGCCTCAATCATTTGACAGCCATCGCCAAGAACCATCCAGAACATGCTCTCTTCTTGTTACTACCATTGAGGAAGAGGTACAAGAGCCTGAATTCCCACACTCAGTGTTTCAGAAACAGATCCATTTTTCAGTTCAGTTAGACTAGGGTCTACATTGTCATTTCTCTTGTAGGTTAACTTTCCTTATGCCTGCTTATGTGTGTGTATAATGTCTGTAAATGTTCACTGGAATTTCAGTCACGTGTAGCTGGTTCTGGATTTTTTGTAGCTTCTTTATCTGCAGCCTGTGCACGTTGTAAATTGAACCATGTCATGGGCACATCTTATCAATGGAATTTCCTTATCTGTCTAGTTTAAACTTGTTTTCAGCATAAAGATGACCAGGACTTCCCATTCTGATATGACTGTCCATGGCCTCCTTATCTGCCACAATGAGGGCAAACTCAAGATGGAGAAGCAACACCTCATCTGGTAGCCTCCAAACTAATGGCATGAACAATATTTTCTCTCCCCTCCCTCCCTCCTCTTTTTCCATTCCTCATTCTAATTACCCTCTCATTCCTTCCATCACTTCTTCTCACCTGCCCATCACCTTTCTCTGGTTCCCTTCTTCCCCCTTTTTTAAAAATGGACCACTGGCCTCTCCTATTAGATACTTTCAATGGACCACTGTCCTCTCCTATTAGATACCTTCAATGGACCACTGTCCTCTCCTGTTAGATACTTTCAATGGACCACTGTCCTCTCCTATTAGAAACCTTCTTCTTTGACTCTTTACCTCTTCCTCCTATCCCCTCCCAGCTTCTAGTTCATTCCCTATCCTCCAACCACCCACCTTCCCTCACATTCAGTCTCATCTACTACCTATCAGCGTATTCCTTCCCCTTTTTTATTCCTGTGTCTGTCCCCTTCCTTTCCAGTCATGATGAATGGTCTCAAACCAAAATATCAACTGTTTATTCACCTCTACAGATACTGCCTGAGCTTCCAAGTTCATCCAGCATCTGCAGATCTCATGTTTACCTGTTGACAACCATGAGTTCTTTTTTTCTTTATCTTCTTTCTTCAGTTGTTATTTATTGTTACGAACACCTAATAAAGCAACTACACTGTAAATACAAGACCTATGCCTCATTCTTGGCTTCTGAAGAATATTCTGGACAATATCATTTCCAAATCCAATGATTCTTAATGTAAATTACAAGCAGTAAATAAAAGCTCAATTCTGTAAGCAAAAGTACTACCTACAAAACACAGGCTATTAACCCCACGGCAGGAGATATGTCAATCAACATGCCCATGAGATTTTCTCATTCATCTGTAGTACCCAAAGGCAAGACAGCTGAGATTGTTATTTGGCCAACATCAAACCAGAAACCCGACATCTTTAATAGGTTGTTTTGCATCTTCATGATACAGATCATGAAACCTTCCAGACCCATTCATCAAATACGGTCAGAGACATATTTGCTCAGTCTATCCATAGCTGAGATCTTTGTATATTCAGATCATCAGCACCTACAAAATTAATATTGGGTGCCTGGGTTCTCCATCCTCATAAGCTTTTTAAACTATCCATGTGAATTTATTTTGTTTCAGCAAATATTGTTGGACCATTCAGATGCATCTCAACAGCCAGTGTGCGTCCATTGTAAATATGGAACTCAATGGCACCAACTGTCAAGACTCAAAATTTTGAAGTAAACAATGTTATTGGGACAATTGAAATTGTATTGAATCTCCCGCTGGTACTTTAATTCTTAAGAATACAAAACCTTAATATACAGTAATTTGCAAAGGTCTTAAGCACCCTAGATTTTTTATGGTTTCTGATTTTATGGCCCTGATCTCAACATCATCAAAGCTGTCTGGGATTCCCTGGAGAGACAAAAGCAAGCGATACAGCCAAAGTGTGCAAAAAAAAAGCCATGATCTCCAAGATGCTTGGGACAACCTACTTCCTAATTTTCTTATAAAACTGCATGACGGAGAAGTTATGCAGTTTTAAAGGCAAAGGGCAGTCACACCGAATATTGACTTGATTTAGCCTTTTACTGTTTACTGCTCTTTATAGTATTTTTTTAGAAACTTTTCATTTTATTGTTTTTGAAAGCTTCTTCATTTTACATTTTTTTTATATATATCCCTGTGACATTTGCACTGTACTGTGAGATCAAGAGGCTCTGAGAGGGTCTTGAAGAAACTGCCTGCTCATTGGGCTGAATTTTATATCAGCCTCCAAATGTGTTTTAATCATAATATTAAAACGGCATTCAAATACGTGTGCAGTATAGAGTGCTACAATTATGGAATATCTGGTCTTCTTAACGGGTGCTACTCTAATTCTTCTCTATCTAAATGTCTAAAGCAGAAACCTGTAATGAGATATTTTTCCCCAAACAGAAAGCATTCACACTCTTCCCCAAACTCTGAAAAAGAAAATACATACTGTACAGGGTACATTCACATTATCCTTCATGACAGATGAAATACAAGAAGAGACCAATGCTCTTGAGATCAGTTGCCCAGACAGAGAGTCTTGAGTTAAATCCCCCAGAGTGAATTGGGTCCAGTTAGAATGCCAGACAGTGGACCATAATTTGGCTTCTCTGATCAGTAGGCACAACAGGCAGATCTAATTTTTTTAAAGTACAAAAAAAATTAAAATCTCTCATCTTAGTTAATGGTGTGGTGTGTAGCACTAGTTGTGCCATCTAAGATAAGTAGAGCTTCCTTGCTATTTAATAAAATGCAGATGTGACTTGTTCACTTCAACAGATTAGGAAGCATGAATAGTATTTCATGTCAATAACCCATGAAACTTTATTGACATAAAGCCTGAATTAGGCATCTCCCTGCACTGACATGATGGGTGCATCTAGCACTTTAATGCACTCCTTCAAACTTTCAACATCAGCTATGATTTCCTTTCAGCATCATGCAGACAGGCTTATAATTATTGGTCAGGTTGTGAAGGGATCAAAAATCAATTGTACTGGCAGAAAGAAATGTCTGGCCTGAGCAGAAGCAAGTGTAAGTCATTGATGACATAGTTACAGATAGTTGGACTCACTTGCCTCAACATATCCTTTTGGAATACTGACAAGTATCCCAATGCCAACACGATTGAACTGAACAACCAAACCCATCTTGACCATTAGATAAGGCTCTGGTAACAACAGCATTCACTCTACACACATCAGCTTTGTGTGAGGTCATTGGTAACTGGTTTGCCATCATCGCATGTGTTTAGGTACAGTTAAAAACTGTGTTTTGCAGACCATCTTTACAGATCATTGGAAAAAAAATATTATAAAGAAAAAGATCAGTGGCAAAGCTGGGTTTGATTGGCCAGTGAGGCTGTCAAACAAGTTTAATTAATATGGCGGATAGAAGATCAAGATGAGGTTGAGAGGTGACCTGATCAAGGTGTATAAGATGATAAGAGGTATCGATTGTGTGGATAATCAGAGGCTTTTTCCCCAGGGCTGAAATGGCTGGCATGAGAAGGTGCAGTTTTAAGGTGCTTAGAAGTAGGTACAGAGGAGATGTCAGGGGTAAGTTTATTTTTTTTACGCAGAGGGTGGTGAGTGTGTGGAATGGGCTCCTGGCGACAGTGGTGGAGGTGGATATGACAGGGTCTTTTAAAAGACTCCTGCACAGGTACACAGTGCTCAGAAAAATAGAGGGTTATGGGTAACCCTAGGTAACTTCTAAGGTAAGGACATGTTCGGCACAGCTTTGTGGGCCGAAGAGCCTGTATTGTGCTATAGGTTTTCAATATTTCTATGTTTCTGAGAGCTGGGCAACCTTAATTTATTTGGTGTGAAGACTGAACTGAACAGAGGCCACGAAGACAATGAAAGTTGAAGAGTACAATGTGTGGGCATAAAAGCCTAGCCTTCAGGATTTACAAACATATAATATATTAAAGCATGTCTAGAACAAAGTGTGTCACCTTCATCAGGCAAACAACTCAGAACTGATTAGTGTAAATGAAATGACAAGGAACCCACTGAGATATCCTCTTCGAGATAATTAGCTTTCACACGAGACTAAAGGATCCAAGTAACATATTCAATCAGAGGGGCTAGCCACCAAGATTGTCACCATGGTAACCAGTGACCTGCAGTAAAGGAGAACCCAATATGGGCCCATCACGATGGCAACCAAGAACTTGATTGAAAAAGAGAGCCATTAGTCATGAGACAATCAGTCCTGACCAAGAGGCAGGGGTCTGTAAACTATGCAAAGCTCACATTGAAAAGGTGATATCAAAAGCAACTAATCTTGCATTTGTCAGGAAGAGATAGATAAATACCTGTATACTGGTGAAGATTTTGTACCATATCTCTAAATATGTAGAAACATACTACACCTGTACAACAAACAGACCTTTCTCCCTCTCCTCATGGTAAAAGATGATTGACTAATTAACGTTTTATTTGATGTACAAATGGACCATGTGAGTGAGACCACACTGGTGTGCCCATCACCTCTCTCTGGTGCTCCTCCTTCCTCTTCCCTTTCTTCCATGGTCTTTTACCCTCTCCTATCAGATTCCCCCTACTCCAGCCCTTTATCACTTTCACCAATTAACTTCCCAGCTCTTTACTTCACCACTCCCCCCACCCAGTTTCACCTACCACCTTGTACTACCTCCTCCCCACCACTTTTTCTCTCTGACTTCTCATCTTTTCTGCCCCCAGCTCTGATGAAGGGTCTTGGCCTGAAAGGTTGACTGTTTCTTCATTTCCATAGATTCTGCCTGGCCTGCTGAGTTCCTTCAGCATTATGTGTGCTGCTGTATGATAGTTCCCAAAAGTAAAATAGGAATCAGCTTCAAACTGATTACAGAGACCATTCCCAAAACCATGCAATTATTACAGATCACTTTAGTATTCAGATGAAAGGACCATGCAAATTTAGATCCTTCCTTTAAATTACAAGGTTTGTGATCACATAGAACAAATAATTTCACAAATAACACAATAACAGCTGAGAAAAAAATTTATGCCACCACAACTACTTCCCTCAACATAGTGTAAAGCCATCCAAGTAAGGTCCACTTAGTTTGAGTACAAAGTATTTTAATTATAATACCAAAATGACATTCAATTACAAATGCAGCACTGAGTGCCAGGATGTTGAAGTTAAGGTCTGGTCTCCTTCATGTGTGCAAAAAAGTCCAAAACAGAAAACATTCAATATGAAAGGTGGTGCTAGCAAACTGGAGGAATGGAAAGGGGAGGAAGGATTGTTGAAGTCTGCATACAGAGTTTCAACCCGAAGAAAGAGCGGAAGTCAACAATTCCTTCTGCACTCCACGCCCCAACCCCCACAACCGCTGCTCACAACGTTGCACACAAAGTCACAAAATTATTGAACATCAAGTTAAACTGCCTCTAAGAAGAGAACTTTAAATACGGTCAACTCTGTCATCCATGAAAATCACAGCTGACCCACTATCTCAGCTCTGTTTCCCTGCACTATTCAACACATCCATTCTTACACTGGAGCTTTACTAAAGTAGAAGATGCACACACTGTATTTTTAATTGATGAGACGCAAAACTTAACTTCCGCTCTTTCTTCGTCAAGCTCTTGGAATTGAGACTGACTTGCTTCCATTGTGGCCCTATGGGTACAGAGGTGACTGCTGATATCAGAGTGGGAAACACAGACTCTTCCACAGATGGGGTAGGGTTGCCTGGAAAGGTGGTCACATGGGCGGGTTGCTTATGAGGTGATGTGCTCCTTTTTCAATATCTGCAATAGAATTGTATACCGGTGCATGGATTTCAAGCTATCAATACCATCCCCAATCAAAAAAAAACTTTTCTCCGTCATTGAATATATTTAAAGCAGAAGTTGATTGGATCTTAATTAGTAAGGGCATCAAAGGTTAAGGGGAGAATGCAGAAGAATGGAGTTGAGAGGACAAATACATCAGTCATGATTGAATGGCCCAATTCTGTTCCTATGCCTTATGTTTTCATAAGTATGCATGTGATTGTTGTTCAATTTCTACAGACACTAGGACAACTGGGAAGGATTGACAAATTGCTACAACACCAATCCAAGATGGCAAATGCAAGTTGGCATAATATGACCCATATCCCATTATTGGAGCATGATGCTATTTCAGCATAGCAATGCTACGACGAATTGGATCATATTTAACAATCATCCCGATCATCCTCACAGACTGCATTCACCACATGCACCAAGAACTTTTGCTACAGATGCAAATCAGATGTCAAACCGGCTCCTCAAAAATCTTAAGGCATGAAGAAATTGTGTAAGTGCTTTGACATGTCACTAAACACACCAGCAGATTTCTGCAGATGTACAGCGGAGAGCATTCTGACTGGTGGCATCCTGTGTGGAGGCTCCAAAGTGCAGGATCGAAAGAGGCTGCAGAAGGTTGTAGACCCAGCTAACTGAATCATTAGCCTAACTCTCCCCATACTGAAGACATCTCCACCAGATGGTGCCTTGAGAGAACACAGTTTTAAGGTGCTTGGAAGTAGGTACAGAGGAGATGTCAGGGGTACGTTGTTTTTTTTACGCAGAGAGTGGTGAGTGCATGGAATGGGCTGCCTGCAACAGTGGTGGAGGCGGACACAATAGGGTCTTTTAAGAGACTCCTGGATAGGTACATGGAGCTTAGAAAAATAGAGGGCTGTGGGTAACCCAAGGTAATTTCTAAAGCAAGTACATGTTCGGCAGAGTATTGTGGGCCAAAGGGCCTGTTTTGTGCAGTAGGTTTTCTATGTTTCTAAGAATGCATCCATCATTGAAAAGTATCACCAACCAGGATATGCCCTTTTGCCCAGGAGGAGATACGGGTGACTGAAGAGCCACATACAAAATTATAGGAACAGCTTCTTCTCCTCTGTCATCAGGTTTTTTTGAATGGTCCAAAACCCTTTGAACATTAATTTGCTATTCCATTTTTGCACTATTTATTGTTGCTTTTAGTAATTTTTGTCTTGCACTGTACTGCCACCACGAAACAATGAATTTCACCTGTCGGTGGTAATACACCTGATCACCATACCATAGAGAGGCAGTCTACCTATTTTTTTAGAATGGGTGGTAGGCACACAGTTACCTTGGTAGCACAAGGTAAGAATCATGCTTAATACTAACCCTATGTAAAGAAAAACACTACTCAGAAATTTATCTCAGTTTGCCAGTGGTATCTGGTGCATTTATTCCCAGCACGCCAGATAGGGTAATCAGACCCAAATTTTTCTCAGTCCACAGGATGGACCGAACTGCTGATTTAGAAAACGCAAATGGTGGAGGTGCGCGTTTCATGATAAACTGTCAGTGGTGCTCCAATGTAACGGTTTCGTCAAACTCCTGTCCCCCGACCTTGAATATCTAACGATCAAATGCTGTCAGTTCTATTTACAGTACCTAGGGAGTCCTCCTTCATAATCTGTGATCCTAACCACAATCAACTATAATCAAATGCTTGAGATACTACATGATGCCTTCTCCAAACAAGAAACAGTCCACTCTGAAGCAATTCAAATCATAGTGGGGGAGTTGAACCAGGCTGGTTTGAAGAATACAGTGTGTAATTACAATTAGCATATAACCTGCTGCACCAGAGATTGTAACAAACTAGCCTACTCTTAAAATAAGATCAGAGGATCAGTGGTGTGGAGGATCAGCAGAATTTAATTCCTCTGTGTTATCATTTCGGAGCACCTGTCCTGGGTCCAGCATGCAAAGAAAGCACGGTAGCATCTCTAGTTCCTTAAGAGTTTGTGAAGATTGGGCATGACACTTAAAACTTGGACAAACTTCTCTAGATGTATAGTGGAGAGTATATTGACTGATTGCATCACAGCCTGGTATGGAAACACCAATGCCATTGAATGGAAAATCTTACTAAAAGTAATGGATATGGCCCACTCCATCACGGCTAAAGCCCTCCCTGCCATTGAGCACATCTATACAAAGCGTTGTCGCAGGAAAGTGGTATCCATCATTAGGGACCCCTCCGCCCAGGTCATGATCTCTTCTCGCTCTGCTATCAGGAAAGTGGTACAGGACCCTCAGGGTTCACACTAGCAGGTTCAGGAAAAGTTACTACCCCTCAAACATCAGACTCTTGAACTAAAGGGAATACCTTCACTCAACTTCACTTACCCCATCACAGAAATGTTTCCACAACCTAGGGACTCACTCTCAGGTGCTCGTCACCTCATGTTCTCAATATTTATTGCTTATTCATTATTATATCTTACTTTATGTATTTACACAGTTTGTTGGCTTTTACACACTGGTTGAATGCCCATGTTGGTGCAGCCTCTCATTGATTCTATTCTGGTTTTGGACTTACTGAGGATGTCCCCAGGAAAACGAATCTCAGGGGCGTATTTGGTGATATATATGTACTTTGAAAATAAATTTAATTTGAACTCTAGAGCTTTGAACTTTTAAAGTGGTGACAGCGCATCATTCTTTGCTTCCAAATTTTATTCTACTCATTTTTATGGAATGAAATTTGAAGAAGATACTATGTCATTACAATAATCACTCCAGCCAGAGCATTAATTTCCAGGCAACTATCTTTTCTCTTAATATCGTTTGCTTTATGACAAACTTTTTAACAATTATCAAGAAAAACCATTGGGAGCAGCTTGCTATCTCCCTTGCATTGTTCTGCAGTATCTATTGAACTCATGTCCCAGCAGGTTACCAAATAACCATGAACTTCTTCAAAGGATGGCCCACAGCTCATTAAAATTCAACAGCAAAACAACTTTATATCAAAACTCCAGC
The DNA here is from genome assembly GCF_963921235.1 of Mobula hypostoma. Taxonomy (NCBI): domain Eukaryota; kingdom Metazoa; phylum Chordata; class Chondrichthyes; order Myliobatiformes; family Myliobatidae; genus Mobula; species Mobula hypostoma. The sequence continues at coordinate 14,993,025 of NC_086118.1, forward strand.
TGCACCAGAGTTTCCTAAAAAAAAGAGAAAAGAACTTGCATTTGTAAGTGCCTTACACAGATTCAAAGAGTTTACAACCACAGAAGCTCCTCAGCAGCTGTGTGAATTACATATAAAGTAAAGCTGCTACTAGGAGAAAGACCAGATTTGAGGGACTATTTACACATACACCTCAGCAGACAGTGTCACCTTGGGACAGTTAGCCAGTTCATGAGGTGGTACACTCCAGCAACTGTTTCTGTGTATTCTCCATACATGGGCTCCTCACCCCCAATTACAACCCAAATGAAATTCAATTGTGTTTGGCTGTCAAAATTCAGTACATTTGGCTGTCAAACAGTACGTGTGCTTGCAACACTGTGTGTCCGACAGAGTGATCAGCAGCACCAGGGCTCCACAGGGGACTGTCTTGTCTCCCTTTCTCTTCACCAGTTAAACCTCAGACTTCAACTACTGCACAGAGTCTTGTCATCTTCAGAAGTTTTCAGATGACTCTGCCATAGTTGGATGCATCAGCAAGAGAGATGAGGCTGAGTACAGGGCTATGGTAGGAAACTTTGTCACATGGCGTGAGCAGAATTATCTGCAGTTTAATGTGAAAAAGACTAAGGAGCTGGTGGTAGACCTGAGGAGAGCTAAGGTACCGGCGACCCCTGTTTCCATCCAGGGGGTCAGTGTGGAGGATTACAAATACCTGGGGATACGAATTGACAATAAACTGGACTGGTCAAAGAACACTGAGGCTGTCTACAAGAAGGGTCAGAGCCGTCTCTATTTCCTGAGGAGACTGTGGTCCTTGAACATCTGCCAGACAATGCTGAGGATGTTCTACGAGTCTGTGGTGGCCAGTGCTATCATGTTTGCTGTTGTGTGCTGGGGTAGCAGGCTGAGGGTAGCAGACACCAACAGAATCAACAAACTCATTCGTAAGGCCAGTGATGTTATGGGGATGGAACTGGACTCTCTCATGGTGATGTCTGAAAAGAGGCTGCTGTCTAAGTTGCATGCCATCTTGGACAATGTCTCCCACCCACTACATAATGTACTGGGTGGGCACAGGAGTACATTCAGCCAGAGACTCATTCCACCGAGATGCAACACGGAGCGTCATAGGAAGTCATTCCTGCCTGTGGCAATCAAACTTTACAACTCCTCCCTTGGAGGGTCAGACACCCTGAGCCAATATGCTGGTCCTGGACTTATTTCATAATTTACATATTACTATTTAACTATTTATGGTTCTATTACTATTTATTATTTATGGTGCAACTGTAACGAAAACCAATTTCCCCTGGGATCAATAAAGTATGACTATGACTATGAAAATTCATTTATTTATAGAAATAGCCCGTCTTTCCAGCCTATTCCAAGCCACAACGACCAAATAACCCACCAACTGGTACATCTTTGGACTATGGGAGGAAACCAGAGAACCCAGAGGAAACCAATGCTGTCAGAGAGAAAGGGAATTGAACCTAGGTCACTTGTACTGTATGAAGAGTTGTGCTAACCACTATGTTACTGTGGTACCGCTCCATGGTACGACAGAACAATGCAAGGGAGATAACAAGCTGCTGTTTCCCTATGCATTTCAAGACATTGTTCTCCAATTATTTTTCCCCAATGGTTTCTCTTACTAAATGCTAAAACATTTATCATAAAGCAAAAGATTTTAAGAGAGTCCTTGCTATAGTGATTATGGCTCAACCTACTTAGGGAAGCTAACATGCATCACAAATTTCCTCTGCAAATCCTTAAAAAGTTAATTTTTTTAAAAAAACACAAGAGATTTAGCAGATGCTGGAAATGTGTGTCTGGCTCAATTTTTAAAACCACATTTTAGCCACTGCACACATCGTTAATTCTTCCTGCACCCTATAAAGTGTTCCTTTATATAAAACTAATATTACAGGGAAATGAATCTTAATGGAATAGCTTTGAGACCATTTTGTAAGATACACAAAGCACAACTTAGAAGGCAAATGACTTTCTTTTATGCATTATGGAACATTTGTAAGACTCTTCCTCTCACTCTTCTAATTTATTTGAACTGAGGATAATAGATTCAAATTATTTGTGTTATTGATGTGTTAGTTAATGCTGCTCCTGGAGGTCACAATTAATCAAAGGAATTTTACACTAACAGTTTTACGGAAGTCACCACATGTTCCGTGTAGCAGCATGCTATACATTCCTTATGTGCCATTCCCTCCCTTGGAGGCTTGTTTGATGAGGAGGCATCGATTTAGTGAATAGTAATTAGCCATGTTTCGAACTGAAACCATCATTCACAGTTTCTCATTACACAACCACAAAGGACTACAATCTGATACGGCCCAAGGGCTTCTTTCAGTGATCCAGAGAAACCACAAGCCGCAAATGCAGGCTATGGAAAGAACAGTACAAGGCCCTGAATACACAGCTCATCGTACAAATCTTTAGAACAGCAGAATTTATCCTCCCAACCCACTTCCAGGTTGAAGTTTACATTTGTTTCTAATTTTCACTCTATATTAAAGCCTTCAGTGTAATCTTTAAAAGGATATTTCATCTTGTGTTTAAATTTCGTTAAACACATTTAACAAGATAACTAGCTCATCCTTGAATCATCCACATCTTAATGGAATCTGTGTTCTCGCATTTTAACACCTGCTTTTTCCTATTGCACATGAAGTCATATTGCTGACATGTTTTAGCCATACTGCTTCAAAGAACAATGTACCGTCACCATGAGCTCATGCACACAGCAAGCTCACTGACAGTTCCCTCAGGATATTACAAGACCCACTGCATTCAGTTTCATCACTGAAAAATCTAGATGTAAATGTTATTTTACCTCTGCTCTTCTTTAGGCCTTAAACAATACATAAGGAAAATGGATATGAGCTGTACTACGCAACAACAGCAGGTTACATTAAAACTGGCTTCCTGAAACCAAAGAACATGAACATCAAGCAGTGGTGAAAAGAATTTATAAAGCTGTACTATTGAAAAGGCATGATCCCCATTCTTTTATGTGAGCAATTTTAAGCTTAAAAACTGTCCAAATTAGAAGGTGCCTGAAATCTCAGCATTTTGGGGAAATGTTGCACATTTGGGAGAGACGACTGGCTAGTTCACTGCTCCTTTGAAGTTTCAAAGTTCAATGTAAATTTATTATCGAAGTACATTCATGTTACTTTGAGATTCGGTATTTTGTGGACATTCACAGTAAATATAAAGTAGTACACAAGATTCAGTGAAAAACTACAGAGTAATGGACAAACACCAATATACAAAAGGCATACTGTGTAAGTACAAAAAAAGCAGATAAGTAATAAATAATACTAAGAACATAAGTTGTAGAGCCCTTGAAAGTGAGTCCATAGTTTGGGGAATAACTTCAATGTTGAGGTGAGTGAAGTTTTACACTCTGGTTCAGGAGCCTGATGGTTGAAGGGCTTTAACTTTTGCAGAACCTGGTTCAGGACCCAAGGCTCCTGTACCTCCTTCCCAATGGCAGCAGCGAGGAAAGAGCACGGCCTGAATAGTGGGGGACCTTGAGGATGGATGCTGCTCGTAATAGATGTGCTCAGTTGTGGGAAGGGCTTTTCCCGTGATGGACTGGGCTTTAGCCATTACTTTTTGTCAACTTCTCCATTCATGGGTTTTGGTGCTTCCACACCAGACTGTAAAGTAACCAGCCCAAATACGCTCTACCGCGCACATATAGAAGCTTGTCCAAATTTTAGATAACGTGCCAAATATGCTCAAACTTCTAAGAAAGTAGAGATTCTGTCTTTGTAACGGCACTTACACAGTAGTCCCAGGACAGATCCTCCGAAATGGTAACACCAAGGAATTTAAAGTTACTAACCCTCTTCACTTCCAATCCCCTGATAGAAACATAGAATACCTACAGCACAATACAGGCCCATTGGCCCACAATGCTATGCCGAACATGTACTTACTTTAGAAATTACCTCGAGTTACCCATAACCTTCTATATTTCTAAGCTCCATGTACCTATCCAGGAGCCTCTTAAAAGACCCTATCATGTCCACCTCCACCACCATCGCTAGCAGCCCATTCCACTCTCTGCATAAAAAGACTTACCCCTGACATCTCCTCTGTACCTGCTTCCAAGCACCTTAAACCTGTGCCCTCTCCTGTTAACCATTTCAGCCCTGGGAAAAAGCCTCTGACTATCCACACGATCAATGCCTCTCATCATCTTATACACCTCTGTCAGGTCACCTCTCATCGGCCATCACTCCAAGGAAAAAAGGCTGAGTTCACTCAACCTATTCTCATAAGGAATGCTCCCCAATCCAGGCAACATCCTTGTAAATCTCCTCTGCACCCTTTCTATAGTTTCCACATCCTTACTATATTGAGGTGACCAGAACTGAGCACAGTACTCCAAGTGGGGTCTGACCAGGGTCCTATAAAGCAGTAACATTACCTCTCAGCTCTTAAACGCAATCCCACAGTTGATGAAGGCCAATGCACCGTATGCTTCTTAACCACAGAGTCAACCTGCACAGCAGCTGTGAGTGTCCTATGGACTCGGACTCCAAGATCCCTCTGATCCTCCACACTGCCAAGACTCTCAGCATTAATGCTATATTCTGCCATCATATTTGACCTACCAAAATGAACCACCTCACACTTATCTGGGTTGAATTCCATCTGCCACTTCTCAGCCCAGTTTTGCATCCTATCAATGTCCCACTGTAACCTCTGACAGCCCTCCACACTATCCACAACACCTCCAACCTTTGTGTCATCAGCAAATTTACTAACCCATCCCTCCGCTTCCTCATTGAGGCCATTTATAAAAATCACGAAGAGAAGGGGTCCCAGAACAGATTCCTGAGGCACACCACTGGTCACTGACCTCTATGCTGAGTATGACCCATCTACAACCACTCTCTGCCTTCTGTGGGCAAGCCAGTTCTGGATCACAACGCAAGGTCCCCTTGGATCCCGTGTCTCCTTACTTTCTCAATAAGCCTTGCATGGGATACTTGATAAGCCTGATGAAGACTGGCTCAAGGACTTCCGGTTCTCTCCTCCTGTAGCCAATAAGCAGCTCTTTGGTTTTGCTGACGTTGAGTGAGAGGTTGTTGCTGTGGCACCATTCAGGCAGATGTTCAGTCCCCACCTTTATGCCAATTCATCACCATCTTTGATTCGGCAAACAATGATGGTGTTGTCAGCAAATTTGAATGTGGCATTGGAACTGTACTTAACCTTACCGTCATAAGTATAAGGTGAGCTAAGTTCACAGCCTGATGGTGCATCTGTGCTCATGGTGATTGTGGAGGAGATGCTGTTGCCAATACGATCAAACTTGGGTCTGCAAGTGAGGAAATCGAGGATCCAGTTGCACAAGGATGTATCGAGGTCTAGGCCTTGGAGCTTATTAATTAGTTTTGATGAATAATTGGACAGGTTCACACACAGTCACTGTCCAATCACAAAGTAAACTGTGTGGTGAATTGAGGAGGTCATATGTGTGCTTCCTAGGTGAACCTGTTCACATAGAAAGAAGAGCATTACATTTTTTCTGGTCTGACGGCTTAAAAAATTATAGTTTGGAATTGTAAATATACAAGTTAAAGAAAACTTGTATATGATAGTTTATAATAGATTTTACAGTTTAGTATAAAATAAAAAAAACATAATTTTATAGCATATTATCCTCAAGGTATACACATAAAAGCCCTTGAGTCAATACTACAGTGTGGTATTTTCCACCTGTAAAAGTGGTCATGCAACTGCTGGATTGTAAATGTCTCACTCATGTCTTTCAAAGAAAAGCTTCCATCCTTCCCAGTACAATGGACATGACTCAAAAGCTGTCTGCATTCTTTTGATCAGCCTACATTCTTAAATCTTACAGTCAACTCAAGCAACAGGAAGACCAACGCAAACTCTAAGCACTTTTACCTTCTCCTCCACCAGCACGCTGACGTTCACTGCTAAAATACAAGTTAGTACTAGACCATCTTCTTGTGGCAGAGGTGTGCAATGTTTTTGACAGAAATGAATGGCTTGCTGGGTCACATGGCCCTGCAGTTATCAAGCAAACAAATTAATGCCAGTCAAGATTCGCAACTATGCATGCAGATGCTGGAATCTGGAGCAACAAGCAATCTGTTGGAAGAACTTAGTGGTCCAAGCTGCACCTGTAGAAGGAAAGGAATTGCTGAAGCTTCAGATCAAAGCAGTACATCAAGACTAATAGTGACTTGATGATGAAGGTAGATTTCCTTCATAAAGGACTTTTAGAAAATATGACTTGGTGAATCTCAAGCCAATCTAGCTGACCAAACAGAACATCGCCCAATAATTTATATTTCCTCTAGTAAACAACATCAGCATTCTATTTCTTAAGATTTTATGAACTGCTACTTAATTCATTCTTTTTCCATGGTCAAGAGATTTAGTATTATAATTATAAAGCAGAATTAATTTCTCAATCCTATTTTGATGTCTTTCACATTAACCTTGCAAGCTAGAGTGAAATCCTTGTTCTTATGTGGTACAGTCTATGAAAGTAGATCCCCATTTCTTGTCCCCACACCTTGAACTTCTTTTTCATTTCCTAAGTGAATATACGTTGTTTCCAGTTGCCCTTTTTTGGCTCTTGGGTCTGTCCAGCACTCACAGGTTTAGGCAACAAGCCCTTGTGGGGTCTATCCATCTGACAGGCTTCTTCACTTCTAAGGATATGTTTGTATCCATTTGTGAAGAGCAACTGATGTCCCATTGGTGGGCTTGGGGCAAGCACTGCAGGGTGAGTACATCTTAAACAGCTAGACTCTGTTTTAAATTACTTTTACATTTCTTTCTGAAACAAAATTATCATGACTAAAAACTAAAGAAAAATAGACTACTCTGTTAATCACATAGCATGTACGATCATGAATCTAGTTCTTCTGGACGAGAGTTCAGAAGTTGACATTTATCCTGACTGGTCAATCTCTATGCTTTCGGCAATCACTTCACTGTAACCTTGTTAGAGGAAAACATTACAGAGTTATAGTGCTTAAAAAAATGTCTAAATAAAAAATACTATATTTCTACCCCAGAAGGAATGAAGAAATCTGTTTAAAATTTAATATAAATTCATCAGCAACCTTAATGAAAATAACATTTCAGCTGTTTTAGTTAAACATTTTAGGTTGTTAGATAGCTGCATGTGATAACCCTGTACTGTGCAAACCTTTAAGGAATAAAAAATAAACCAGTCACTGCCCATAGCTTCCTAATTGTTGAATGAACTTAAGTAAATAGTTCTGAATCTGGAGTTATCTGCAATTTACTCTTCATAATTAACAAGATCACTGGGGAGAATGAGAATAATGAATATTTCTTTTAAGTTCAAACTTTTCAATTTGACAATAGGTAAGGACTTTACAAATAAAAGGTGTTATGGCTAATTCTTGCAGGTTTTTTTCTATAATTATCACAGCAGTAGGCAGCAATTCCTGGAGGGCCTGTTGGCTTATTCAGATGAGGTAACCTTGACATGGGTGAGTGCTCTGGTACTGTGCTTAACCTCGGTTAAACGGGGTAAAGGGAAGGGGTGTAGAAGGTGGGGAGACTAAAGCAGTCAGCTTTACTATGCTTGGTTATCATTGAGCGTCCTACTAAACTGGATGCTTGTGAAAGAATTAAAAAACAAATTGAGTTTAGAAGGGACCATTGCTCACACAGTCCTTTGTCATCTACTGTCACATATTTTAAAACAATAGACACTTTAAATATTAACTGATAGCTTTTATACCAGCAAGAATAAGTAGGTTCAAGGTGAAAAGCAAAGGATCATTTGGATTTATAGGATGCTGAGTTCACCTCTGAAAAGCACCACCTGAACCATGCCCTCTTCTTAATGTGCTTTCAGGCAGCAGGTACAGGGAAGAAGGTTCAAAGGTTCATTTTACTGCCAAAGTATGCCTGTACAATACACCTCTGATATTTGTCCGTTCCAGATAGCTATTAAATACAGAAAGAACATGGGTGATGATGGAAGAAAAGACATCAAGTTTCCCTGCCTCGCATGAGAAAGGGATGGAGCCTGGAGACCTTCACCTTAAGGTTCAATACCAGTTTCTTCCTTCCTCATTGCCATCAGGTTCCTGGAACAACCTCAGTCTTCAGTACTACCTCAGACAATTTCTCTCTCAGTCTTATTGTTCACTTCCCACACGTTCAAGTATCACTTATGTTAGTTTAAGTATCTGTTAACTTATTAACATTGATGACAGTGACCTTGAACTCTTGGGCAAATGAAATAACCATGTGCATCCAATAACATCTATCACAATGGAATTGAGGCTCTGGTGGTGCAAACTTGCCAGAGATCTCAGCAGGAATGAAAAAGCAAAAAAAAATCCATTGAGATGCAGTTGTCCCTTTACTCATTCAGCTCAGAAACACAAAACCCTGGAATAACATCAGTATGTAATTTTACACAGTGGTGTCTCAATTAGGAGTACTCCGACCTTGGAGCTGAATGACTGGATTCAAGTCTCACTCAACGTCAGCTCAGCAATCTAGGCTAATGTTCCAGTGTTATTCTGAGCGGTGCGGTGATATCAAAGTTGACATCTTTTGGACGAGATATTAAACCAAGGCATGATCTGCTCTCAGAATAATTAATAAATGGTCCAATGACACAAGTATAAAGAGCAGAGCAGTTATTCTCGGCCTCCTGGTCATTACTTATCTCAGGTGGTTGATGGTTGTGTTGAGCTGTTCTCCAACCTTGGCACTTCACTTGCAAACATCTCGTCACCATGTGAAGAGACATCGTCAGTGATTTGTTAATTGAGGAACAATCAATAACGCACCAATGATGTCTCCTCACATGGCAATGAAACGTTTGCAAATAAATTGCCAACTTCGGAGAACAACTCAACCCAACTTTACTTATGCCATTAATGTAAAGTATCTGATCATTATTTCACTGCTGCTTGTGGAAACTTTGCAAAGCATGCTTACAGCCAACAAAGTGCAAGGGGATAGAGAAGACCGCATGAACTAACGTGGTTCCTTTTCGCTAATCCTTCTAGTGTGGTTATTGAGAGTTAGTTGTGCTGCTTAAAATATTTTTTTTAAAGTATATTTTTAAAGAATCTGTAAAGTTCATCCATTCCATCCCTTCAGGTGACCTTGAAGTAAACAGAACCAGGAGTTATTTTCTTCAGAAGGAGAAGAAAAGAGGGAAAAAAATTGAAATCAAACATCAAGACTTCATTGAGGCCGAGAATCAACAATACGATTTAATCTGGATATAACAAAACAATCAAATTTAATATCTGCAGATGGTTCGCTGTTTTAAACATTAGTATATACAATCGCAAGGTAATTGGGGGAAAGTTAGTACAAAATCCATCTCCCAAAGGAGTGAGTAACATGGCCCACTTATATGATGAGGTGCTGGAATAGCTGCATGCACCAGTAATCTGTAAAAGCACTGCTCAGTTTCTAAGGCAATAATGGTTGCTTTCAAAATCATCATTTTTTTGATTCATTCGAATTCTGAAATAGAGGAGCTCCTGGCTATGGCTCAGTCGACTGATGTTTTCCTGCCATTTCATGACTCTTTGAAGACCACAATAAATAGAATTGCTCAAAATTCATCAACCATTAGCAAATCAAGTAGCAAATGAGGTATCCAAGCTTGTTACCACAGTAACAAATACTTTGTATAGAGAACTGAAACTTAGCATTCTGCATCTCCGCTGCGGAAATTGCTAAAATGTAGGGCATTGTTACTAACAGAGGCCAAACACTGAGGTTAGAGCAAGACGCATCAACACAGCTTCCTACAGTAGACAGATAATATCACAGCAAACAAATCCTCAGCAGCACACACAAAATGCTGGAGGAACTCAGCTGCCCAGGCAGTATCTACAGAAGAGAGTACAGTCAACACTTTGCACCGGGCCCCTTCATCAGGACTCGAGAAAAAGAAAGATCAGGAGTCAGAGTAAGAAAGTGGAGGGAAGGAAGGAAGAGCCACCAGGTAATAGGAGAAACCAGGAAAGCGGGAGGGTGAAGTAAAGAGCGGGAAAGTTGATTAATGAAAGAGATACAGGGCTGGAGAAGGGGGAATCTAATAGGGGAGGACCGAAGGCCGTGGAAGAAAGAAAGGTGGAACAGCACCAGAGGGAGGTGATAGACAGGTAAGGAGATAAGGTGAGGGGGGAAATGGGAATGGAGAATGGTGGAGAAGGGCAAGAAATTGATGTTCATGCCATCAGTTTGGAGGATACCCAACCAGAATATAAGGTGTTTCTCCTCCAACCAGAGTGTGGCCTCCCTCTGAACGCCAGTGTGATTATATTTAAAGGCTTTGACAAGAACTAACAGCAACATTCTTCTGAATTCATTAGAAAGTGGACACAGTCTTTTTGTGTGCTAAATGATCAGTTTAAGTCAAGATCAAAGCACCACACTGAACAATGCTCACTTTAAATAGTCATCAAAAGTAATTTAATTAATGACAGAGCGTTGGAATCCCTGAAATTTCTGAATTACCATAACGTACCCCATGTTACTTCATTAGAAATGTCGTCTCTTACAGGAAAGCACAGTAGGGATTGAAATCCATTCCTTCCCTGTGCTTGGGCAGACAGGTGAGATCAATTACCACAAACTTTCCAACAGGAATGATAAAAGGTGCCAAAGGTAATTATTATATCAAAGTTTAATTTGCTTCTAGTACACTCTGAATTAAAATGCTACCCTGCTGTCATTCACATCTCCATTTTTGACACCGACCATAAGAGAGGCAGGCTGTGAATAGCCAAGCTCACCAGAAAGGTGAGAATATGGGTAGCCTGAGCTCTTCAACCACTTGGTTACTTCATTGCGCTAGAGTGGCCCGTTGCATGATATTTTTATGTGACCATAGCAACACACATAAAATACTGAAGGAACTCAGCAGGTCAGGCAGCGTGTACATAGGGGAATAAACAGTCGACCTCCTGGGCCAGGACCCTTCATCAGGACTGGAAAGGGAGGGGGAAGAAGCCAGAATAAGAAAGGGAAGTGGAAGGAGTACAAGCTGGCTGGTGATAGGTGAAACTAGGTGAGGGGGAAGGCGGGTAAGTGGGGAAGGGGGGAGGAACTGAGAAGTCGTGCACGATAGACAGAAAGGTAAAGTAGGAATCTGACAGGAGGAGAATGGACCATGGAGAAAGGGAAGGAGGTACATGATCCATACCCATTTGAAATAGGTGAATCAAATTGTTTAAGAGTTCATTTGACACAGCCCATAAACAAATCCCTTATGATGAAATAAATCATTAATATTATTTGCTTTATCCATATTATGAAACTGGAAATGTATATGCTCAATGGTTTGATTCAAATTGTCCCCCTAAGTTCAAAATTATCAGGAACACTGCACCTCAGGAATGAAGAATTGGACAGCACTGCAGTTCTTTGATTTGGAAGTAGAACTTGCTAAACTTCAAATAAAAACAGATTGTAGAACTACAAATTGTTGATGTCATCACAGACTCCAGCCCTATTACTTCATCCTATTTATCATCTGAAATTCTTAAATAGTGCAAGACTCCCAAATATTTGCCCGTTCTTATGTCTCACTGTTCAGGTCAGGTCTGCTATGCTCACAGACATCTCCCAAATATTTGCTTTCACCTCCTGATCAAATAGTTTTTAAAAAGCCTGGCTCTGGAAAAGTTCAGTACATGTTGGCTCTCCTTTAAAATTAACAATCAAGTTTGATGCATGGTATTGAATACAAATGGAAATGATAAATATTTTAGAGGTTTAATTGATATGTAGTCAACAAGTGCTGTAGAACTCAGATTGTGGGAAATGAATGATTAGTTGTTTGAACCAAGGAATGTGCACGTTCCAAAATGATTAGTGGTCTGCAAAAAAAAAACACATCCAGTATCCAAATAAACAGGTTATACAGGCCGCCCAACAATCACTTAAATTGTTTGCAGAAGGCCAGTAATTTTATGGAAAAAAATGGCCACAGAAAGAGAACTAAATTCCTTTTCACTTTATTTAGATTGCAGCCTCATGAGGAATAGAAAGACACTTGCAGGATACATTAAAAATTATATTTTATTGAGTATGTACTCTATTGTCCAACTTCACAAAGCAAAAGATGTTTTCTACAAATTATGTTTCAGGACAACTACATAGTCAACAAAGATTTCACTTCCTGACTACTTTTGAGTGTATCCTATAGATTTTGGGCTGCAGATCATGAAAATCACCATCAAATTTCCCTATCACACACCATTTTTAGATAATTGCCCATATTTGTTATTTCGATTCATAATTCAAGTCAGAATAATTGATGCTAAGATTAAGGAAGGCATTTTTATTGGTCCACAAATCAAACAGGTCGTCAATGACAGGCAATTTGAAGCACTTCTAGTGGGACCAGAGAAAAATCGTATGGTAGGCATTCAAGGATGTTGTTGAAAATTTACTTGGTAACTACAGAGCACCAAGCCATGTGCAGCTGGTTGACAACATGCTTCAAGCATACAAAACCATGAAGTGCAACAAGGCTCTCAGCCCAAGACATTGACTGTGCTCTTTTCCATAGATGCTGCCTAACCTGCTGAGTTCCTCCAGCATTTTGTGCGTGCTGCTTGGATTTCCAGCATCTGCAAATTTTCTCTTGTTTGTGACTAAAGAACCATTTTTTACATTCCCATTTAAACTTCTTCCCTGCAAACCTTGACACTGTTAGTGACGAGCATGGTGAAAGGTTTCACCAGGACATTGCAGTCATGGACAAACAGTATCAAGACAACTGGAATCCATCAACGATGACTGATTATTATTGGACACTTAAGCAAGAAGCCTCAGACACTGAGTACAAATGAAAATCATCAACAAAACTTATGTTCAGCTCAGTTGAACTATTAGAAAGCATCAGGACCGTTATGCAATTAAATACATTATAATTCAATAAAAGTTAATTTCTTGTTTCTCCAAATTCCTACGTGATACTCGTAGTCTGAAATTATATTTGTGTTCAGCTTTTAGCAGTCTATCATAAACAAAAAAATACTTGAGGAAGCAACACTCGAAAAAATTTGTTATCCAGTGCTATCAGAAAAATCTTAGTATGATAAGAATTCTCAAGAAAGACAGGATAATCTTTTATCCCCTTCCTCTCTGGAAATAGGTTTCCCACTCTTGGCTCTGGTCCCAGTCATAAGCTGGTATTCTCCAGCAAGCCACTTTTAACAAGTGTTGACAACAATTGAACCTTGGGACTTAAACACAGCAAAACTTCTTTCTTCCCCCATTGTCTTCAAAATATCTAAGGAGGCAAAGTAATCAGAATCAGGTTTAGTATCACCGGCATATGTCGTGAAAATTTAACACTCACATCTACAGTGATGAAATGCTTTGAGAGGTTGGTCATGGCTAGAATCAACATCTGTCTCAGGAAGACCCTGGACCCACTGCAATTTGCCTATAGCCACCATATGTCCACCATTGGCTATTCACAAGGACAATACAAATACCCATGTCAAGATGCTGTTTACTGACCACAGCCCAGTGTTAAAAATAATCATTCCTACAGTTCTGATCGAAAAGCTCCAAAACCTGGGCCTCTCTACCTTCCTCTGCAACTGGATCCTCCATTCCCTCACCAGAAGACCACAATCTGCGTGAATCACAAATAACATCTCCACCTCACTGATAATCAACACCTCAAGGATGTGTGCTTAGCCCAGCGCTCTACTCTCTCTATATCCATGTCTGTCATGCTAGGCACAGCTCAAATGCCATCTATAAATTTGCTAGCTTGGACCTAACATATCAATGCAGATACAAAGGCACAAGAGCAGCTATATCTCATTTGGAGTTTGAGGAGATCTGGTACGTCACCTAAAGCACTTGCAAGTTTCTAGAAATGTACCATGGATTGCATTCTAACTGGCTGCGTCAACATCTGGAATTGGGGTTGGGGAGCTACCGCACAAGATTGAATTAAGCTACAGAGAGTTGTAACCTTAGTCAGCTCCATCATGGACACTAGCCTTCATAGTATCCAGTTCATCTTCAAGGAACAATACCTCAAAAAGGTGGCATCCATCATTAAGGACCCCCATCACCAAGGTCATGCCTTGTTCTCATTGCTACCATCAGGAAGGAGGTACAAAAGACTAAGGTAAATATGCAATGATTCAGAAACAGTTTCTTCCTCTCTGCTATCTGATTTCTGAATGGACATTGAATTTTTCAATTTCTATTTTTGTACTACTTGTTTAATTTAACTATTTAATTATATATACCTAATGTAGTTCAGTTTTTTCTCTGTTATGTATGCATTGTACTGCTGTCACAAATTAAACAGATTTTGCGACATATGCTGGTGATATTAAACTTGATTCTGATTCTGACACAACTATCGTTTGCAGAATTTCAGATAGTGTCAAGAAGGCACACAGGAGTGAGATAGATCAGCTGATTGAGTAGTATAACAGCAACAAGTAAGACCAAAGAATTGATTATAGACTTCAGAAAGGGTAAGACAAGGGAACAAACACCAGTCCTCATAGAGGGAGCAGAATTTGAAAGGATGAGCAATTTCAGCTTCCTGGGTGTCAACATCTCTAAGGCCCAACATATCAATGCTGTTTTGAAGAAGGCACAACTGCAGCTATATTTCATTAGGAGTTTCAGGAAGTTTTGTATGTCACCAAAGACACTCACCGTGGAGAGCATTCTAATGGGCTGCATCGCTGCCTGGTATATAGAGACTGCTGCACAGGATCAAAATAAGCTGCAGAAAGTTGTAAACTCAGTTAGCCCCATCATGGGCACGAGCCTCTCCAGCATCCAGGACATCAAAATGGAGCATCCATCAGAAGGACCCCAACCATAACTTCTCTCATTGCTACCATCAGGGGCATGAAGGCATACACTTAACGATTCAGGAACAGCTTCTTCCCCTCTGCCCATCGGATTTCTGAATAGAGATTGAACTCATGACACTCCCTCACTACTTCCCGCCCCCCCTTTTTGCACTAATTTTTTAATTTAATGTTTGCATAACACACATATATACACACACAGTTACGTACATATATACACACACACACTTTTTACTGTAAGTTTTTATGTATTGCAATCTACTCTTGCTGCATAACAACAATTTTCACGATATATACCAGTGATATTAAACCTAACTGATTATCAGTTTTTGCTATAACGTGCTTTGGGAGTATATTTCTTCAATTTACAAATCTATTTTTCACTATAAAAATAGTGCTGTGTGTAGGCAGACCTCATACCAAAATGCTTAATGCGTTTCACCCAGTCTTTTCAATTTACAAAATTCATTTAAAATGTTTTCTGAGAAACGCAGCCCACTTAAAAATGTAGGGATGACTCATCTGGGAAACAATGCTGCAGTAAATGTGAAATCTTCCTCAAAATGAATGCATTCAATCAAATACACAAACACAAGAGAATCTACAAATGTTGGAAAACCAGAGAAATCAAAAGTCTAGAAGCTAATTCAGCAGGCCACTTTGAAATACTGTACCACTTGCCTGCAAAATTAAGCCTTTTGAAACTTATTAAAATCAGTTTAGTCATGCATGTCCAACATTAAAATATACAGCAAAAGCTGCAGATTGAAACTGATCTTTGAAAAGTTACAAATGGACAATCAGAATAGCTGAGTGAAAATGAAAGCCAACATTGGTGATATACAGACAGGAATTCTTTAGCAGCTAACAATGCCACCGTTGTTATTTTCAGTGAACTCATTGTTACCTCTATCTACAGTATGCTAACTGACATTTGAATTGATTTGCTTCACTGCCCAGCATTCATCTCAACAGAAAATGCAGGTCAATGACTTGGTGGAATTTCCCTGCAAGGTGACTCACAGGTACATAGAGCAGAAACAAATAAACAATAAATGTTCAAAATAATCGGCCTAAAATCAACCACCTGTTATTTTATCTATTATAGGGCCATTTGCAGAGAGGGACAATATATCCACAATGTTGTTACGCAATGTGATTCGATTGTCCAGCTCGGTAAGTCAGAAAGTCACAGACCCCAAATATCTACTTAGAACTATGTTTATTGAAACAGCCTAAAGCATTAAAATACTTATCCAAGGGCTTATGCAAGGTCATGGGTCCCTTGCACTGCAGCTCACCTCTCACTCTGTCTAATCCATGATCCAGCCCATTGGTGAGGACCCAGTAACCCCCCCCCCCCCCCGCTTCTTGTCCAGGAACCCTAAACCCTTTGGTATGGACACAAGATGGTGTCCTATCTTTACCCTTCAGAGGGTCCAACTCGTCCATCCAGTCCATCAGGATTCCATGGTCTGCCAGCAGACTGGCCAGTTCGCCAAACCTCCGTTTCCCCCTTTACAACCATTGCAGAAAGCTCGGATACCTGCAACAGCAGCACTCTACTGGCAGATGGCGCCCTCCTGCTTTGCACCTGTCAAGGTGAGGCCAGGGCTCCCGGCAGGACTGTTTGGTGAACCTTTCCTAGTGGGAGACCTGAGGTCTTGCATGCTCGTTATGGTCTACTGGGGAAAGGAGAATGTGCAACACTAGATGGCACTAGTATACCGGGGTCTCACCGATGGGCTGGTTCGTGAATGGCGTGGTGGATCAGGAAGAGCGAGAAGTGTGCTGTAGTTTGAAGAACCCATGCACATATAGTTAAGTGTTTTTGAGCTTACTCTATGCTGTCTCAATAAATGTAGTTTGAAGTAGATAATTGAAGCCTGAGCCTTTCTGTCTTACCGAAATAGACTCTCGAACCCTTTGCATAACAAATGTGCAGGAAAGGGCAACATTAATAGGAATTAATTCATTAGCCCCACCAACCAGACAAGTTTACTTGGTTATGGCTCCAGTTCCAGACAAGGAATTCTTCAAAGCTAGCTTGCATGGTTATTCAGCCCTGGAACTTATTCACATTATTTAGCATCTGATCCCATCAGAGCCTCATGGCTGGAGACTCTAAGCAGTAATGAAGAGATGAATTTCATCAACATAACTGAAGGTGTGTTGTTTGTACATTTAAACCCATCCCAAGGCATGTTCTGGAATGGAATGAGTGCATCAGGGCACCTATTCATTGTTTTGGTATGTGAGCTGCCACGACACTGCAACAGTAACTTGGGTTCAGTTCTAGTTCTGTGCAAAAGTGCCAGGAAGTTCATTGGTCACCCATAAACTGACCCTAGTACGTTGGTGTGTGGTAGAATCTGGGTGAAGTTGACAGAGTGAAGGAAGAATAAAAAGATTAAGATTAGTGTAAAAAGATACTTGCTGGTCGGAAAAGACTGTTTCCATGTCTCAAATATTTTATTCCATTAAAATTGCCTTGGCCACAGCAGTGAATGTTTTCATGTAAGGAAATACACAGTTTGACATACTTGTCACACATTTGGATTCTGGAAGTCAGCCATAAGATTGAAGACAAGAGTAATGTGAGTGCAGCTTCCTATTTGGCTATGCATAGACTGCCCAAGATTACCATCGTGGAAACTTGAAGATTACCATCGTTCACGAAGGAGGGAGAAATTGAACACAGAACATAGAACAGTACAGGCCCTTCGGCCCATAATGCTGTGCCGACCCTTAAACCTGCCTCCCATATAACCCCCCACCTTAAATTCCTCCATATACCTGTCTAGTAGTCTCTTAAATTTCACCAGTGTATCTGCCTCCACCACTGACTCAGGCAATGCATAAAAAAACCTTCCTCTAATATCCCTCTTAAACGTCCCACCCCTTATCTTAAAGCTATGTCCTCTTGTATTGAGCAGTGGTGCCCTGGGGAAGAGGCGCTGGCTGTCCACTCTATCTATTCCTCTTAATATCTTGTATACCTCTATCACGTCCCCTCTCATCCTCCTTCTCTCTTGAGAGTAAAGCTCCCTTAATCTCTGATCATAATGCATTCTCTCTAAACCAGGCAGCATCCTGGTAAATCTCCTCTGTACCCTTTCCAATGCTTCCACATCCTGCGTATAGTGAGGCAACCAGAACTGGACACAGTATTCCAAGTGTGGCCTCACCAGAATTTTATAGAGCTGAATCATTACCTCACGACTCTTAAGCTCTATCCCTCAACCTATGAAAGCTAACACCCCATAATCTTTCTTAACTACCCTATCTACCTGTGAGGCAACTTTCAGGGATCTGTGGACATGTACCCCAGATCCCTCTGCTCCTCCACACTTCCAAGTATCCTGCTATTTACTTTGTACTTTGCCTTGGAGTTGCTCCTTCCAAAGTGTACCACCTCACACTTCTCCAGGTTGAACTCCATCTGCCACTTCTCAGCCAACTTCTGCATCCTATCAATGTCTCTCTGCAATCTTCGACAATCCTCTACACTATCCACAACACCACCAACTTTTGTGTAGTCTGCAAACTTGCCAACCCACCCTTCTACCCCATCATCCAGGTCGTTAATAAAAATCACGAAAAGTAGAGGTCCCAGAACAGATCCTTGTGGGACACCACTAGTCACAACCCTCCAGTCCGAAAGTACTCCCTCCACCATGACCTTCTGCTTTCTGCAGGCAAACCAATTCTGAGACCACCTGGCCAAACTTCCCTGGATCCCATGCCTTCTGACTTTCTGAATAAGCCTATCATATGGAACCTTGTCAAATGCCTTACTAAAATCCATGTAGATCACATCCACTGCACTACCCTCATCTATATGATCGGTCACCTCCTCAAAGAACTCTATCAGGCTTGTTAGACACGATCTGCCCTTCACAAAGCCATTCCCTAAATGCCCATAGATCCTATCTCTAAGAATCTTTTTCAACAGCTTTCCCAGCACAGACGTAAATTGGGGAATGGAAATTTTAGCACTGGGATAAAGTTTCTCCTGCAGTGAAGTGAGGGTGGAGGTAGTGGGTCCTCATGAGTTTGTAAAGTTCCCTCACACTCCCTTGACTTTCCAGGCCAATGTTGTGGAATTAGGACCATCTTTTAACACCAATTCCCACTGAAAAGGTTTTCCAGAATGCTGTTGTCCAAGATACCCAACAGCGATTGAAAACAGGGTCACAAGGATGACTATCTACCAAATGCCTCCATTCGAATTTCATGTAGCGCCAAGATGTAACCAAAAGTCACAAGTGCGACGTTTTCTTAGTTTAACCAATTTTCAATCATAGGGTGCTTAATAAAACCACAAATCTATGTGATTCTCAGTTGCACTGAAATTTAATTATTATGCCCCAATTAAAATGAATTGCACAGTTTGAAACTTAAAGAACAATCACAGCACTATGAACCAATGGTTGTAAAATGCTCTTTCTGTCTGTCTCAGTGCCAGTTTAGTCTAGCTCTTTTCAGAATTCCTGACTTAGTTCCCCCTTCACACACACACTCCCATTATTGGAGCACCTCACAAATGCTACAGAGCCCTATTACCTTAGAAAACAAAGGCCCACAAAAATTAATGACGTTTTAAAATGGCATAGTACTACAGGGTTACTGCTCTCCAATACTGAGCAATCCTGTGGTATGCTAAGATTGGGCCTTGTTTTCCTTCTGTATGACTGATTGCTCATTAATTTACAGAATACAAGTTATGGATGCAGTTACAGCCATACATTGCTGTTGTGGTGTGGAGGAAATCACCGGAGAGACGGAGTTACTGGTAGATACAAAGCAGCTTCTTTATTCGACACAACAAGGTACAGCAGGCATCATATGGACAGGTCTGCTAGCCCAAAGTGGGCTCAATATTTATTTGCTAAAAGCAAAGGACAATTCCTATTTACAAAGTTATAGACAATGCATAAACAATGCTTCCTTTTGAAGCTACATACAAAACATCACACCTTCTGACTTCATCGTTTCCTCCCAATGCCAACATGTCTGGGCTGGTAGTCACTGCCTTTAGGAGTGCAAGTCAAATCCACACTACATTTATTTGGTATTTTATGAGCTAACATAGAGGACAATTCATATTTATAAACTATGGATTAGGCTGTCTTCGAAACTACCAGTAAACTTCAGACTTCCATCCACAGCGTCTGGCTAGTATTCTGATATTCACAGCTTTTAGGAAATGCACTGTTGTGAATTCAATCCACAGTACTTTGTCAAACAGAAGACTGGTGGCCAGAGTCATTTAAGTGTAAATGAATCACCTACCCAAAAACTCACTCTAACAATTGCCATGCACATTGGGGGACTACTTGGTGTGAGGTTGATAAAGACAACACTGAAGTAACATTTTGACCTTTTTCATACTGTACCTACTAAGAAACCTTGAAAAAAAAATCAAAGAATAACTCCTGCTGAGGCTGCAGCAAAGACAGGGCAGGACAGCCAGTGCAGACTTAGGGGACACTTTAACTATCTCCTACTCAATCTTCAGAAGACAGACTAGGATGTTGAGGGTAAATGTCTCTTTAGCATTGTAAATGTACCCCTCTGGCAGCTTTTTCCATATACCCATTACCATCTGTATGAAAAAGTGGTCACTAAGATTCTTTTCAATCCTTCTTTCTCAGTTTAACTCTATGTCTTCCAGTTTTAGTTTACTTTATTGTTGCCAAACAATTGATACTAGAGCGTACAATCATCACAGCAATATTTGATTCTGGGCTTCACGCTCCCTGGAGTACAAATCGATAGTAAATATTAAAAATTTAAATTATAAATCATAAATAGAAAATAGAAAAAGGAAAGTACGGTAGTGCAAAAAAACTGAGAGGCAGGTCCGGATATTTGGAGGGTACGAACCAGATCCAGGTCAGGATCCGTTCAGCAGTCTTATCACAGTTGGAAAGAAGCTGTTCCCAAATCTGGCCTTAAGACTATTCAAGCTCCTAAGCCTTCTCCCGGAGGGAAGAGGGACGAAAAGTGTGTTGGCTGGGTGAGTCGTGTCCTTGATTATCCTGGCAGCACTGCTCGGGCAGCGTGCGGTGTTAACTCCCTTATCTTGGGAAAAAGACTGATCATTCTCCCCTTCAATGCCGCATATGATTTTATAAATCTCTAGAATTTCACCAATCCTACCCTCCAGGGGTAAAAAATAGTCTCATTCAATCCAATCTGTCTTTATAGCTGTAGCCCTATAAATCTAGTAATAGCTTCTCAAATCATTATCCCAGCCATGAAGCTGGTGTATGGCTTCCTAACCCTACTTACAGGACAGGAAACAGTGCTGAGTACTAACACAGGACCGCCCCCCCCCCCCAACTCTCCATAAAAATCCTTAAGACCATAATACGTAGAAGCAGAATTAGATCACACATCCAACTGAGTCTGCTCTGCCATTCGATCATGAGGTGCCTGCCTTGAGATTAGGCATTCTCAATGTCTACAGCCAATTTGCCTTCTCTCCCTCATTGTCTTCTCAAACTTCTGGTTATGGCAAGTTTCACCATCCGTCTGGCTGACTGCCAGGTTAAATTTAAACAGAATCTCCACCTTCCGCTATTCCCAACTGACGGACACCTGCATTCAAGACCACATCCTAGTAAATACTAGTGCCATATTGCTGATTAAATAGCTTCAATTAGTGTAATTATCTTTGGGTGAGGTGAGGTTTTCAGACTGGAGGGCACAAAGATTCTGATTAAAATCAAGTCTTTTTTTGACACAAGCTAGAAAGAGATGATGGAAATTCTCTCGACTCTAGCTTTGCCAGTTTGCAAAGATATAAAAAATCATGAAAGGGGTCAGAACACATCTACAAGAGAAACTACCAAATTTTCAGGGTGGAAACCCTTCATCAGAACTCCTATCTGAAACATAGACTGTTTCTCTTTCCACAGCTGCCTGATCTGCCAAAAGTTTATAACATTGTTTCTGTTTTAGATTTCTGGCTTTTTTGTTTATTTCAAGGTTAGCTGTGGTCATGGCGGAAGGAAGACACCATTTTGGGAACCAAGCCAGCTACAGGTCTTTTTAGCCAGAAGATTTTAACCCTGCTTCTCTGCAGAAAACAGCATCCAATTACAGTGTATTGCATTTTCATTTTCTGCAGCATCTCACTCTCCAATGTGCCCTCAATTCCCACCCCCATTACTGCTCCCTCCAATATTTAGCTTACATTAATAATGTGCACAAGCCAAGACTCAGATCAGAAGTTATGCATCTTGTTAAGTTGCCATCATGAACCTCAAGACAAACTGGATGACACACAAAGGCTGAGTGTCCAATAGAATGGAATGAAAAACATGGAGACAAGACATATAAGAGAATGCACCTTGTAAAAGACCAGAAACCGTTCTGAAGCAGGCTTTCTCGTTAAAATATTGATTTAAACTCTATTATTTTGGTTTACAGACAGGAAGCCTTGATGACCTGAGTGAAATTTAGTCCATTTTAATGGTCCAAAATCATTAAATGCCAATGACTAGAGACACCATGTCACAGAAGGCTGCCACTGGGAATGCAAAGGAATGAGTCCAACACAAGGCGAAGGATGCCAGAGCAGGTTGCAAAAATGTCATGGTTGGAAGGAGGAGGAAAGTTTAGTCCTCTTGCTAAAGCTAATGTTGTTCTTTTGTTTCCAAAGAGTACAAACCAATAGGCCAGAGAGACTTAAGACAGTGGTAGAGATATTTTGAGAAGGTTCTTTGAAACAGGATTTACTCTCATTTGAAAAAAACATGGACTTGAGACAACATGGCTTTGTATATGGGAGGTCCTATCTCAAAAATCATGATTGAGTTTTTTGAAGAATGAACAAAGATGATTGATGAGGGTAGGGCAATGGATCTTGGCAAAGCATTTCGAAAAGCACCTCATTATAGACTGGCTCAGAAGATTAACTCACATGGGAGACATGGTGAATTGGTAAATGGGGTTGAAATTTGGCTTGGTTATAGGATGAAAGGATATAATTTTCTGCAGGAGTTCTGTGACTATATAGGGTGGTAAGGTCGCCTAGATATGTTTGCCTTCATTGGTCAGGGCATGGAGTACAAGTTGTTTAAAGCTTTGGCTAGGTCACATTGGGAGGATCATATGCAGCTGTGGCTGCTGCAAGATGGTAAAGATGTAAAGGTTTTTGAGTGAGGACAGAAGATGTTCCCAGGTTGTTGCCTGAATGGAAGTATATTAGCCAGAATGAGAGGTTGGTCAAACTCTCAATGTTTTTCCCCTGGGGTTTCGGAGACTGATAGATGAAGGTTCACCTGATAGAAATTTTTTTTAAATATGACAGGAATAGATGACATAGTTAGTCTTTTTCTCCCAGGACAGAAATGTCAGATACACAAGAATAGAGGTTGATACATTCCCACCAATGAACACACCACCCCCTCATGATTCTGTCACTTACATGCACATTAACAGCAATTTACACTAACCAATTAACCTTTCAACTTTGTGTCTTCAGGATATAGAAGGGGACAGACCACTTGGAAGAAATCAAGGTAGGTAGAAGGAACTTGAACTCCACAGAACAACAGACTGGAAGTCAGGGTTGAAACCAGTTCATTAGAACTGTGAGGCAGCAGCTCCTCCCCAGCTGCACCACTGCTTCTCTTCATAATGATGTCAAGGGATTTCTTACGTGCGTGCAAAGGAACAGACGAAGTTTCAGTTCCAATTGCTCATCTCATAGTGCACAATGCCTCAGAATTGGAACAGCAAAGGAGAACCAGCAAAGATTTTTGCACTCAAATCACTGGAGGCAAGTTACTGCACAGGGAGCAATATCTAGCATTTGTGTCTATCTGTAGCTTGTAAAACAGGGTTAAATTTATCGATTGCACTTTTAACTATTTCACGTGAATATTTCATGCTGAAGTTAAGATGAGGGAGGTAACAACTGGTACCTCAGGGGAAACAAATACAGTACACTTAAGAGACCTGTCAAAAGTGGCTTATTTTAAATTTTATTGGTATAAGATGTTTGATTCAACACTGAAAATATGCCTTAGGGAAGTAAGAATACTTCAAATGATTAGTCTACTTTTAACAAGGTTCAAAATTCAAAGTTAAATTGATTGTCAGAGTACATACATGTCACCACATACAAACCTGAGATTCTTTTTCTGTGGGTGGACATAGCAAATCTATAGAACATTAACTGTAAACAGAATCACGAACAACTGTACAAATATAAATAAATTGCAATAAATAACAAGCATGAAATAACAAGATACAGCCCTTAAAGTGAGACCATCGGCTGCGGGAACACCAGAAGTAGAATGAGTGTAGTTATCCCCTTTTGCTCAAGAGCCTAATGGCTGACAGGTTGTAACTGTTCCTGAACCTGGTGGTGCGAATCCTGAGGCACTTGTACTTTCTGCCTGACGGCAGCAGTGAGAAAACAGCATGGGTGGTGAGTTTTTTTGGTATAATGAATGCTGCTTTTCTACAGTAAGTTTTCATGTAGATGTGCTCAATGGTTGGGAGGGTATAACCCGTGATGAACTGGGCCAAATCCACCACCTTTTGTAGGATTTTCTGCTCAAAGGCATTGGTGCTCCCATACCAGGCCATCATGTAGCCAATAAGCACACTTTCCACCACATCTATAGAAGTTTGCCAAGGATTTTGATGACATTTCAAATCTCTGTAGACTCCTGAGAAAGTAGAGGAGCTGTTGTGCTTTCTTGGCAATTATATTAAAATAGATCCTGGATTTCCTCACTATTACTAAAAATTTATAGACAAATAATTGCAACTGATACACATCAATAGGAACTATAACCACTTTGGATACTTAAATATTTGAAGTTCATTAGTACCTTTCACATGCGCAAGTGCTCCCAAAGCTCTAGAAATTGAGTCACGCAACACACGTAAAAGTTGCTGGTGAACGCAGCAGGCCAGGCAGCATCTCTAGGAAGAGGTACAGTCGATGTTTCGGGCCAAAACCCTTCATCAAGACTAACTGAAAGAAGAGTTAGTAAGAGATTTGAAAGTGGGAGGGGGAGATTCGAAATGATAGGAGAAGACAGGAGGGGGAGGGATGGACTCAAGAGCTGGACAGTTGATTGGCAAAAGGGATGTGAGAGGATCATGCAATAGGAGGCCTGGGGAGAAAGAAAAGAGGGAGGGGGGAAAAAAGCCTAGTGGATGGGCAAGGAATATAGTGAGAGGGACAGAGGGAGAAAAAGGATAGAGAGAAAAAGAATGTGTGTATATAAATAAATAATGGATGGGGTACAAGGGGGAAGTGGGGCATTAGCGGAAGTTAGAGAAGTCACTGTTCATGCCATCAGGTTGGAGGCTACCCAGACGGAATATAAGTTGCTCCTCCAACCTGAGTGTGGCTTCATCTTTACAGTAGAGGAGGCCGTGGATAGACATGTCAGAATGGGAATGGGACATGGAATTAAAATTTGTGGCCACTGGGAGATCCTGCTTTCTCTGGCGGACAGAAATTGAGTCATGTTTGTAATGTAAGATACAGTATTTGCCATTGTATGTATGCACTATTCACAAGAACAGCAGAAATAATTGCCTAGGTTATCCATTTTCATTGGCATGGCTTGAAGTGTACAACAAGTGGAACTCCCCCTAAATGAGTAGCCCCATGTGTGTTTGTAACTCAGATGAAAGTTAAATGACTGATATGGAAAGGGCAGCTAATTTAGTTGTCTAATACCCAAAATTAAAACCACCCACAAAGGCTTTCACACTGAAGAAGTGTGCTGATAAATCATTAACTTCTCTCTCTTAGCTGAGATAATAGTGTGACCCATGTTAAGTGAATGTTTTTTCACATATTCAACTTGAGAATGCCATCAGGTGCACCAAAGGTAGGCTATTTTATAACTTTGACTTCATTCAAGCCCATTTGCTGAATATGAAAGGGCATTATCCAAAACACTGCAGCATCCAGTGATATTCATAATTACTTTACATAAAAATCCAAAGAGGCAGTTTTTCTGAAGAGTCTTTCTGATCTATGGCAGGAAGAGATTCCACAGGAATTTCCCATCATTATCTTTGAACCTACAGCTTAGAGCAGCTGGCAAAGAACAAGTAGCTTACAGACAGGGTAGAATATTCTCAGCTGAAGGAAAGAAACAAAAAGTGACCAAGTGATCCATCATCAACAAAGTAGAAGGGTTTTTCCTAATAGAACATTGTTTTGCAACTGGAAGTGCACTGGTAGGAACAGAATGTACCATGTGACATGATCTTGTATCAGACACTGTTGTTCATTTTAAGAATAGCTACCTCAAACAAAGAATGTTCTGTTGTTAGCCATGTCTAATCTGAGTAATAGCATTTGCAGAACCTACCGAAGGACACCACAGACACTAAAATGCTTAACGGAGGTCATCCAATGCGTTTCAAACCTCCAGTGAAACAATTCTCACAAAATAATGAGGGAAATTGTTGATTAACATCAATTAAATGAAAAGGTCAAAATTAGTGGCACCAGTCAGCTATAAAACCACAATTACTTTGATACGTACCATTATACGCAATAGCACTTTGTATTTGCTTTAGTTTGGAGCTAAAAAAGACTAAGGCCAGGTTTGGGTCAGGGTTAGAGAGAGGGGGAAAAATTAAACAGGGATCTGAGAGGGAAGTTTTTCCACACTGTGCGCGATGTGTATATGGAAAGAGGTGCCAGAGGAAGTGTTAGAGATGGGTACTATAATGATGTTTAAAACATTCATTTGGACAGGTTCATGGATGGGAAAAACTTAGAGCAATGCCGAAAAATGGAAATACCTCAATTTGTTTACTTAGTCAGCATGGATGAGTAGGGCCGAAGGGCCTGTTTCCATGTTATATAGCCCTACCTTAAGTAAACAATAGTAACAATAAGCCAAAATATGTAAACTTAAATACTCCAAGTAACTAATGATTAGACCCCTTAGACAGAGGAATGATGCATTCAATCCAAGGTTAATAGAAGGTTCACTTCCAATGAAATTTGCCCCAGATCAGCTTGTGCTTGCTAGTAGCATTGTCCCACTTTCCTTCTCCAAATCGTGCCTTGAAAGTTGGACAGATGGTAACTCAGGCCCGACTTTACGATCCTTGGAGTCTGGAGTCCATGCGCCTCTGAAAAAAAGCCTCAGAAAGTAAAGCCTCTGTTGGCTCTTTCATCAACCACTCCAAAGTATTCATGAGCTTTAAATATTTACAGCAGTGCTGAAGAATTTTATCTCTTGCCAATTTTTGCTCATCAACATCTTTATTCACTTTCAGATTCACGACAGCACCAGCTTTAAAAATGTAGAACATCTGTCAAATAACTTCATAAAATGGGAATATTCTTGGGAAACAATCCATTTATAGCTTGTTGTTAGAACCCACATACAAAATATTGCTTTTGATTGGACAGTAACACTGAGAGAAATCTGCTCAGCTAATTTCATGTTTGCAAATAGTTCCAGCCCTAAAAGGGCATATAACATCACTCTCCTCAATGAAAAGCAACAATAGCTACTTCAAATACTCTGAAAATAAAATCACTACCCTACACATTTTTTTATTTAAAAGGTACATGCTATTATCTCCAACAATGATGTTTCACACTTAGGACAACAGATGCTGTTGAGATTTTCAGATATCAGGGCAATTTTAAGTTGCTTGAAATAAATGATTGAAGGCAGAATCTACTTCGGTGTAACCATTGTTAGCCAAATATTATTGATGTCTGAAAGCGTACTGTTGTCATCTTACTGAAGTTTCATTTCTAAAGTTAAACACGTGCAAAAAGGATGCCCAAGATGATGTCAATATGGATTTCTTATTCATTTATAGATGTGAAACTGACAGTTGAGGAACAAAAAAAGATTGGCTTCCAGCCAAAACTATGTTCTGTCAGAAAGTCATTCTTTTATAAAACTTCAAAGTAGTAACTTACCTTTCCAGAATTTAATCAAAAATTGATACTTTTGCCCTAGGTAAGATTCAAATGACAAGAAGCTGCTGCATTTCTTGCTGGAGACGCATTTCATTGTTAGTTAATAAGTGAGGGTTGGGACAGTCTATTTGCTAAGCCATTTGCAACTCCAAATGCAGATGCAGAGGGTTGCCAATCCATCTGACTGAAGCTGTAATAGCCAGGAATTAATGATCAATTTCCAAAACACAGAAGTAACAAATAGTGGAAAATCATAACACTATACAAACGTGGTGTCTTCTACATTGATTGGAGACAATTAAGTCACATAATGAGTAATAGGTCCAGGGTTGACAACCACACTGACGTGAAGGGCGTAGAGCATTAGAAGAAACATCAAAAGGGTCAAGGTAATGAATAGGACGTGATGCAATTCGAGAGACAAATTCTTCCAGGCATTTTGCATTTTGTCCAAACACCTTCAAAAAAGCCAAGGCAGGAAATGTTATTTACAGCACAAAAATTATACATGAGCAACTGTAAGACTAGGCATCTCATTCTTGTTTAGTGTTTACTACCAAGAAAGACGGTCTATGTGCACTCTGCCATTCTTCAACACGGTAGCTTGGTGCAGACAGGCTTGATGATCCCGTCTGATTGATACCATGTCTAATGTTTTTGTTTAAAAACACCTAATTTAGTTGTTTAGCTTAAAGATTTCTGGACATGTAAAGGTCCCCTTTTCTTTCCTGAAGTCAAAAATTCTTTTCCTCCTTCCTCTTAACCACATGACCAATTTTTGTATAACCTGCAAACTTTCATCATTTGACATACCATAATAAAATTCAAGGGACTGAAAGCAGGGACTCGAGGAATCTCACTGACAAAGCTTCCAATCACAAAAGACATCAATCATTATCCTCGGCTTCCAATTACTGAGCCAACTGTGGTTCCACTCTCCTTTGGGACATATGCACATTAGCTTTTTGACAGCCTACTATGTAGACTCAACCATAATGCTTTCAATTAATTCTCCCCAATCAAGTTTTGTTATTCAACATTCTCCTAACAAATCCACGCTAACTGCCCTTGATTGATCTGTTGTACTGAATTGTTTTATATTGCCCCTTGGAAAGAATTCCAATAATTTGCTTATTTCCCAGGTTAAACTATTTGGCCCACAATTATTTTGTTTACCCCTCCCTTCCTTGTATAACAACAAGCTACAATACTGACAATTCCTTAGCACCTCTATTTTGCCTAGAATGAATAAAATAATCAAATTCTGTGCAATTTGCTTTGTTTCATTTATGCTCAACTCTTTCATATTTATTCACTGTTTTCATTCCATCCAATATTTGTATTCCATACAATGGCAACGCTTGTGTAAGGTAGCTCCAAAAGACCAACTAATAATTCAATCTACATTCTTCACCTCTACTCACACGTTATCCTTTTGATGCCCAACTGGTCCTCCTCTTTCTTAGTGATAGTATTCCCTTTAATATACTTAAAAATTACCTTTGAATTTATTATATTCTTCAAATTATTAGGAGTTTGAGGTCAGTTGATATGACACTAAAGACCAAAATGCACAATGGAGAGTATTCTGACTGGCTGCATCACCATCTGGTATAAAGCAGCCAATACACAGGATCATGAGAGGCTTCAGAAGGTTGTAGCCTCAGCCAATCCATCACAGGCACAAGC
This sequence comes from Mobula hypostoma, assembly GCF_963921235.1. Taxonomy (NCBI): domain Eukaryota; kingdom Metazoa; phylum Chordata; class Chondrichthyes; order Myliobatiformes; family Myliobatidae; genus Mobula; species Mobula hypostoma. The sequence goes on from NC_086118.1 coordinate 15,022,545, forward strand.
TTCCCTATCACTGAGGGTATCTTTAAAAGGTGGTAACTCAAGAAGGTAAACAGCCATCATGAAGGACCCTCACTAGCTGGGACATGCCCTCTTCACATCACTACCATGAAGGACGAGGGAGGAGGTATCAGAGCCTGAAGACAAACACTCAACAGGAAGAGTTTGTTTTTGCCCTTCTACCATCAGATTTCTGAATGGTCCATGAACTCATGAACACTACCACACTACCCTCCTCTTGTACTTCTTTATTATTGTAACTTCTAGTGATCTGTTATGTCTGCAATTTACTACTGCCACAAAACAACAAATTTCATGACTTATGTCAGTGACAATAAACCTGATTATCATATATAAAATAGTCCACAATACACACTATGGATTTTGCACTTGCAGCAAGTTTACACTTCAATTCATCTCGGACTGTTCAGGGGCCTATACGCATTCAAAACACAATAGGTGAATGCTCCAAGGCATATAATTTCATTTCACAACCCATCCAACACAGAGCTTCCTCTCACAGTTGTAAAACTTTCTTGACCAATAATGTCACCAGTCCCCACCCTTTGTCCAGTTTTATATGCAATTAAATGCTTCAAAGTCACCTTTGCAAGGGAAATTTCCTGCTCCTCAAACACGAAGTACCTAACTGAACCACCAAGGTGTTATGTTGTTGGCCCTGGCTGTTCTTCCCAAGAGCCAAATATTGGGCTAGAAAACTACTTTGTTCTTAATATCAAAGTTGCTGGTGAATGCAGCAGGCTAGGCAGCATCTCTAGGAAGAGGTACAGTTGACGTTTCAGGCCGAGACCCTTCGTCAGTCCTGATGAAGGGTCTCGGCCTGAAACGTCAACTGTACCTCTTCCTAGAGATGCTGCCTGGCCTGCTGCGTTCGCCAGCAACTTTGATGTGTGTTGTTTGAATTTCCAGCATCTGCAGAATTCCTCGTGCTTTTGTTCTTAATATGTCTCCCTGAAAGTCATATGCATTCCCTCTCACATGCACCTTCAGAATCATGCACCTTGAAAACAGGCCATTCAGCTCAACACATCAACCTTGACTAGTAGGCACCTAACCCATTTGTATTAACCCTAACTCTAGCACTCAGCCCCAGCCTTCTCAGCCTAAACAATTCACAAGCTGATCCAGATACTTCCTAAATGCTGTTACTGACTGCTCCCACCCTTCTTTTAGGCAGTGTATTTCAGGGATCCATCACTCTGTGAAAAGGTCCCCCTCTCATCCCCTCTAAGTCTCCTCCTTTTATCCAAATCTGTATCCTCTAGTTTTATCTACCCCTTACTGTATAGGAGGAATAGTTTCCTGGAGACCTCTCAATTTTACATACCTCAACTTTCTCTGATCCAGGGAAAGTAGACCCACGTTCTCCAGTCTCTCCATAAAAATGAAGTGCTCCAGCCCAGTCAATATCCTCAGCACTTTCTCCAGCTCATTGTTCCTATTTTGCGGTGTCCAGAACTGCTCAAGGTACTCCAGCTAAGGTCTGACCAATGTTTTATAAACATGGAGGATAACTTTCCTGTTTGTGTATTCAATGCCTTGACTATGAAGACTGGAATCTCCCAAGCCTCCTTAACCACATTATCTACCCAACACTGTCACCTTAAAAGATCTTTCAATTTGTACACCACCTTGTCCTTTGTGGTGAACTTTTACCAAAAAAAAGCCCATCCTCACAAACAGAACTCTAAACTCCAGAGCTCAGCCAACCTCAGCTGAAGTTTCCTCTTCTGCAGGTAGTTGCCCCAGGTACAGAAAATATCTTGGATTTCCCACATGCCAGAGGTTTGAGTGTCCCTACCATACTACTACTTTTTAGGTTAAGTCACTAAGTGGAAGGCATGCAAATACTTTAGTGTTGGTGCATCGCTTGTTCTTCGGGAATGAACTGAAACCTGGCTAACAGTACAATACATTTTCATCTCTAGTCTGCAAATGTAGATCAGAGTGCAGAAATCATTGCACATCAAGACTGACCATATATCCTTTCACATCTGCTCAGAACAACTCAAATAAGAGATCATTGGCTGCAGAAATAATATTTAAGACATTACGTCTTGCTAAAAGTTAAGTAAAAGAAAGAAGACAATTCAGAAATGACGTGAAAATAGGAATCTTTGCATTGTTGTACCAACTGAATTGATATTCTGCCTACATGGCCTCATTTCCTCAATATTAACAATAATGATAATATTATGTCATTCAAAACATGAATGCCCTCAACATCTTAACAATATTTAAACGAATTGTCCATCTGTTTTGTTAAAAATGTCACTGCCTGCTTCAAGCCATGCAAAAAACAAATCACAAATAATGAGTAACTAACCGGGAGTAACTATTGACCATTTGCACATTCAAATTCCTATTTTAGAAATTAAAATAAGCCCCCATCATCTGGCTTACTGTACTATGAAATATATTTTCTTCATAGCACAATTAGCAACAAGACGAAGGAATACTTAAGGTATCTCCAGAGTCCTCAGACACTTCTCCATTCCCCAAATTTGGAATTCTGCATGGGGCTCTATTCTTTCCTATAAGAGCTTCACTCCTGCTGTCTGTACAGAAATATAAAATTTTGTTCAATTAGTTAGCTCTACCCTTCCAATGGCACTGGATCCTCAAACACATACAGGAAATTACATTTCTGAAGTTTTATTCCCCTTTATCCTTCAGCCTTTTACTGCTCCTCTTGCTGAGTGGCTGTGTTTTTTGACCTCCATCTTAACACAGAAATGGTTGCACTGAGAAAGTCACTGCCTTACTATTTCACTAGCACACATAACCCATTCCAGAAACATCATTATGGATTTTGTGCCAATTCACAAGCCATATTTTCAAGTTTATCACCAACGTCATAAGGTAACACATGAAAAATAGGAGGAATAGATGTAAACTCCCCCTCTCCCCCAAAAAGCCATTCAGTTGGGTAATCTGAACATGCGTATTGGCTCAGTTTTGCTGCCTGAGTTACATCATCCTTAATACCACTCCAATCCAAAATTCTCTCACAACCTTGAATATGGTAAAAGTGATTACTTAAGTGTTTAGTGGTGAGATGAGATTACAACTCCCTTTTTTCCCCTTCCCCCTTCCTTCAATTGTTGGGAAGATAGTGTAGTAGATAATAATTTTTGCAAGACCCTCATATGATTCCAAACAAATCCAGTAGAATTTCTCTGTTTGCTCTTGCTGCACAGCTGACTGCTGCAAAGGAATAAAATTGCCCAGAAAGAAAAGGAGAAGGGATAGCTTTCCCTGAGAATTACAATCAATGCAGCACACGCCGATGAGTGTTTGGAACCAAACAAAAGACCAAGCAAAATAAAATCATCAGCATCTTTAAAGGCAAACAGCCAGAAATGAATGTGTGCTTAGCTTCAGAGATGGTGGTGGCATATCTTAGCTAAGTACCAGCAGTACCACTAACGGCTGACTGTACCTAACAAAGAGAGCGATTCAAAACAATAAAGGCTTTTTTTTAAAGCATTGTCATCAGAGGCTGGATGCAAGCCAACACCCATAGCAAATGAAATAATAAGGAACATTGAGCTCAGCCAGGGTTATACAACAGATGGAATTCCAACAAAACAAGAAAACTGCTATAATTTAGGAAATCTATCATTGGTGTTGACAAAGTTAAGTTGATCATTGAGATTTGTCAACCAATTTATAATGTTTCCAAATGAGAGGGAACAGATGAAGCATTAACGTAAATTAGATTTGCACAGTCAGAGTAAGTTCCAAGGTCACGACTGTGATGCTCTACGGTTTCCTGTTGTATCCCATTTTTGGGGAAACTGTTCACATTAGGGTACGAGTTCCCCGTTTTCTTTGCCACAAAGTTTGCTCATTTTCCATTTGCATACAAGCTGAAGACTGTAGTCATTCCACAGTCTTTTGAAGGTAGCATAATGCCTTTGCTTGCAAAGGCCCAGGAGTCCGATCATCAGGTTAATGACCCACTCATTTGAGACAAGGCAATTCTAAGCTCCACTGCACTGTTCAGGCAAAGATTTAAATCAGTCTTTTTTTTAACCTGTTTCCTACACAAGACCATAAGAATAAAATCAGGCTATTCAACCCATTAAGTCTCACCACCATTCATTCATAGCTCATGTTGTTTTCCAGTTCCATTCTCCTGTGTTCTTCCCAAAACCCTTAACCTCTATTCACTTCACGGAATTAGATTTAATATCACCAGCAAATGTCGTGAAATTGGTATTTATGTGGCAACAGTACATAATAGTGAAACTGAATTACAGCAAATATATTTATATATTTTTAAAACTGTAATTCACAGTGTGTGTCTTCAGGCTTCTGTACCTCTTCCCTGAAGGTAGCAATGAGAAGAGGGCATGTCCTGGGTGATGGGGGTCTTTAACGATGGATGCCGCCTTTTAGAGGCATCGCTCCTTGAAGATGTCCTGGATGCTTTGGAGGCTAGTGCCCATGATGGAGCTGACTGAGTTCACAACTTTCCGCAGCTTCTTTCGATCCTACGCAGTGGCCTCTTCCCCTCATACCAGGCAGTGATGCAGCCATAAATACACCCAATGAATTGACATCCACAGTGCTCTATGGCAATAAATTCCGCAGATTCCCCAGCTTGTGCCTGTGCTGGTGAGCGGACAAAGCGTGGATTAGAGGGATATGGACAGGATTAGAGTGGCACAGGCACAGTGAGACAAAGAGACTGCTCCCGTGCTGTTACCTCAGAACGTGAGACAGGGCAACGATTTGACACAGATTTGTGGTATAAAACACAGCACATACAAGCACAAACAGGATTGCGCAGTTTGCATTTTATTTTATGTGCAAAGTGAACAGATTTTGGCTTTACCCAAAACAGACTATTTCTGGGTCGATCCAGACAGCCTCAAACTTCCTTCATTTACCAGCTGTACAGTACATGACGTCACTAACTTTCAGTTGCCACACAAACACAAGTTGCATTAGGAAACTCCAATCCCCATGGAAACTAGGAACACATTGTGCTAGTTTGTACCTTTTCTTACTATTTAAACAGACACTCTGCTGACATTGGGAGATTTCACTGAGTAACTGCAGAAATGATTGCAGGCTTGGGCAATCCATGTTCACTCCTGACCTCTGGGTGCCGAGTTTATGAAATATACATGTTCTCCTCATTACTGCATGATTTGATTTCTGCCCACACTCCAAAAATATGCTGATAGTTTAATTCGCTGCTGTAGATTGGCCTAAATGAAGTAGGGTGGCTGGAAAATTAGTGGGGAGTTGTGGGCATGTGAGAGAGAATATATACTGCAAAATAATTGGAGACATGACACTGATATTTTCACCATAGAATTGATGAGCCAAATGATGCCCTTCAAGATGATGAGAGAAGTATGAGAAATGAGACTTGTCAAAAAGGTTCCACAGACTACAGAGTGCATTAGAGCTAATGGTTTCTTCCAATATTTAGTTTCTGAGATACCCATTCAGTAGTTGCACCAGTTGTTACTAGAAGAGTTCTAAAGGCCATGGCTGGCCCCTCTAGAAAGGCAAGTGAGGCATAAAACATGCCCAGCGCAAAAAATGTCACTACCTAGACTGTTTCAAAGATCTTACTTGAACCTCTCTAATGAATAATATATTTACAATAGAACAGAACTTTATTGGCATTACTCAAGACAAGGGGATTGCAATGCTACTCCAGTCCATGCAAAACAGATATTTACAATGTATGCAGCATGGCTTAATTAAAAAATTAATTCCTTATTTACATACAATAAGTAACTTTGATAGTCCACAACACAAGGTCATTGGCAAGCCAGGGTGTAGCATTATTCAGCTGAACAATAGCCCTCGGGAAGAAGTTGTTCAGTCTTACTGTCTGGCCAAGGTGTTTCTGCATCTCCTGCCAGATGGCATGATATTGGACAGAGTGTCCGGGATAAGATGGGTTTTTAATGATGTTATGAGAATGCTGTTAGTATCGAGAGTTGTAGATTGTCTCCAAGTCCCATAGTTGTCCCAATGATGTGCTGAGCCATCTTAATCACCCGTCGGGGTGCTCTGTGATCTGTTTTGCTGCAGCTAGAATACTGCACTGTCATCCCAGATGTTCCTATGTTCTCTATTGCACATCGATAAAAGTTGGTCAGCAATTTTTGGGGCAGATTAGTCTCCTTAAGCACCTCAGGTAGTATAGTCACTTTTGTGCCTTCCCTACTATCAAGGTTGTGTTGACAGACCAAGAGAGCTCCTCGTTGATGATCATCCCCAAGAACTTGAAATGGTAAACCCTTTCCATACCTCACCATTCATAAATAGTGGGGCTTGATCAGGACACCTTGCCTTCCAGTAGTGAATTATGATTTCTTTTGTCTGGTGATAACTGATAGGTTTGGTTCTGACACTAATTGGATAGCTTTAGCACCTCCTCTCCATATGCAGTTTCATGGTTGTTGGGATCAAGTGAGTGCAGTCAGAGATGAAAAGAGAGTACAGAAGTGGGCTCAGTCCCTTGCAGGCACTAGTGTTCTGAGTTGCGAGGGGAGGGAGGTGCGTTGAAGTGCACTTGTCTAGTTTCACTGTCTGGGTACAATTAGAGAGGAAGACCAGGATCCAATTTCAGATTGATATGCTGAGAACTAGATTCTGGATCTTGACAGACAGCTTGTTCGGTAGTATGGTGTTAAAGGCCAAGTTGTAATCAATGAAAACCATCCCGACTTGGGTGTCTTTGTGCTCCAGGTGCTCCAAGATAAAATGGCGTCTTCAGTTGATCTATTGGCCTTGTAGGCAAACTGGTGGTGGTCTAAGGTAACACACACAAAATGTGAAGGAACTCAGCAGGCCGGGCAGAATCTAGCCAAAGGGTTTTGGCCTGAAATATCACCTGTACTTTTTTCCTAGGTGCTGCCTGGCCTGATGAGTTCCTCCAGCATTTTGTGTGTGTTGCTCAGATTTCCAGCATCTGCAGATTTTCTCTTGTTTGTGACTGGTCTAAGGTAGCCAGGATTATGTCCTTGATTTGGGACATGACCAACTTTTCCAAGCACTTGGCAACTATGGGAGTGAGTGCCACCAGTCTGTTGTCATTAGAACATTTTGCTACCGATGTCTTGTGATGAGAATGATGGTTCCTGCTTTGAAACATGTTGGAACCTTAGCCTGGGACAGTAAGACTTTGTACATACACATCAGAACTTCCACCAGTTCGTCAGTGCAGTCCCTGAAAACCTGTCCAGGTACGCTGGCCACTCTGCACGCATTGACATTATGGAGTACATGCCGGAGTTCACTGACTCAGATTCTCCACAGCCATTACAAATATCTGATGTTCTATGGAAAATCCTTCAGGTAGACTCATCTCTGGGCTTCATTGGTCAACACCATTTTAGCTCTCAATTTGCTTATCACACATCTCCACCATGTCTCTCAGTGTGCACCTCACTGTTACTTAGAGAGGTCACCCAGGCCCTGAATTTCTGAAAAAAATAGCTATGATTTCAATGGGCAAGTAGGTGGTAATTCAGGCAATGAAGTGTGACAACACTGCTGAATGCAGCCAATCACCACAACCATGTGGTGGCTCCTTTTAATCATCAAACATTTCATTAAAAAAAATTTCCTCTCACTCAATCTATAGGTTACTGAGGCTCATAGGAAGAATATTCCAATGGTAACATTTCCAGAACCCTTTGATGACTTCTCACTGAGAGTCAGCAGAATGAAGAAGGGTCTTGGCCCAAAACGTTGACTGTTTATTCCTCTCCGTAGGTGCTGCCTGACTTGCGGGGTTCCTCCAGTGTGCGTTCATTGCAGCAGAATGAAACACTGTTTGTAAGAAATATGACAGGCAAACGGGTAAGTATCTCTATTGCCCATTTACCAAGAGGAGGATGATCTCCGCTGGCCTTGTGAGCTAATGAACTGCACACCTGTCTGCTTTGGGAGGGGTGGTGTGAGAGTCCACTTAAAAGTGCTGGCATCCTTCTGAATGCAACGCACCCCACCATCCTCTCAATTTGGATTTTGGCCAATTTCATGATTTTATTTTGCTGAGGACTGAGTTGGTCTTTAACCTGAAGAAGCCAAATTTCAACAGACCAGGAGAAGGTCTATTCCAACCCAAATTCCATATGTTCTTTTGTTCATCTTGATGTTTCTAAAAGTTATGTGTTAATGATAGAAGAGAGCAGTTGACATGGATTTACAATATAATGCAATACCTTGTCAAGCAGACTCAACATTGGAACTTCCAAAGTATTAGTCTGTGAAACCTTTTTATGATCTACAGACTAAACACTTCCTTTAGATTGAAGTAAATGTAGATAACTCATTCCTGAAACTCAGCCAAAAGCTCAGTTATAAACTACAAATCCACCCATGATTGTGGTTTACAAAGTGCCTGAAGAAAACATTAAGTTGGTGAACTTGGGGTCATATTTCCCAGAAGAACATAATTTGCAATTACAGACCAACAGGCCCTACAGCAGGATTTAAATTAAAACCTATTTGAGACAGAACCAAACTTTTCAGATAACAATGAAAGGTTTTATAACATATTTAAAAACTGCCACAAGCATTCTCTTGATTGGCACAAGTGTATGGACCAATACAATTTTGTACCACCCAAAGACAAAGAGATAGAGACACTAGTTAAGCGACTGCAGTAGATTATGACCATAGGTGTAAAATTCCAAGAAATATTGGTTCATCATTGAACATAAGTATCAAATACACAATCATAATCAAATGAAGGATGTATTTGGATTCTGTTTAGTTATCTGCATCTAGGGGCCTCACTCAGCTGCAAGTTGAGGTCAGTTAGCAGTTGGATTAGATTAAATAAATACAAAGACAAATTAAATTAGAAATTATCCAACTGGTCAATTGCCAGAAATTCTCACCAGCTGGGTGTTGGACACTTGTTAACTGTGCTCATACAGCACTGGTTCTTTGGAAAAAAAGATTTATATTTTATGATCATTAATGATAGACCTTACAATTATTTCAATCATTTTAAAACACTCCAGATATTAGTTTCAATCAGTTACTTAAAGGACATCACTGCAAAGATGAGATATTTTTGCCCTTGCAAAAAGCAAGATGATTTCTGGCAGAACAGGATTCAAAATATCACAATTTTTCATTTCAGGTGTTTACTTAAAGTATAATGGAAATATGTAAAAATAGAACATTAAAACTTCCATGGAGGAGAATGGATAAATGCAGTGCAGAGACAATTAACTATCAACATTGGACTGAAAACTGTTTCAAGCTCCACTGAAATTCCTAGAAACTCTTAAACCATTAATGTACGTGTTCATGGGCCTTACCACTTGTGTAGGTATTGACATAGTACTTCCGACCCTGTGGTGACATGTAGCACTGCCAACCATGTGGCAAGGGTGAGTGAGCCATCTCCTCAATTGTCTGAGCGCTTACTGGTGTAGGTTTCTGTCAGAAAAAACACAGACATTCAGTTATTTCAATCTTCTGACTTGCACGCAAAGCATTGATTCCCACATAGTAAATGTAATTGATTTTTCTAAACCCAATAATAGATCGCATCCCATTTACAACCACATTCAAGCTCTCCCCTGCAAATAAATAGTAAGTGACAATTCAATCAAATTCAAGTCAATTTAAAAAAGATTGAATTTGTGATTGTCTAAGATTATTAAATCAACCTGAAGAATGGGCTGTTTTGATGTAGTCAGATGTTCAACAATTTCAAGCAATCCATCACTATTTTTGTCATGGCAAGTGAGGTTATAAAAAGGATCTGACATTGACCAACATTTTTTTTTGCCCCAATGTTTCATTTTCATTGGTAGCATGGATTACGCTGTCTAGTGACTATTTATTGCTAAATTGCCTTACAACAGGAATTCCCAACCTGAGCTCCACAGACCACTTGGCTCATAGCAAGGTTCCAGGGCATAAAAAAGGTTGGGAACCCCTGCCTTAAGAATACTGCATTCACAGTTAGAGATTGATCAGTTGTAAGGTCAAAGCCTCTACAAATGAACATGTAAAGCAATGACAATACTCCTTAAAGTATGTAAGTGGCTTAAAGTGCTTTGGGACACATGGGGACCTAAGCATTTCTAATTAGTATAATGGGACAGATTGCATTTTATATAAATTTTCTTAATGTCATCAATGATTGATTGCCACTCTCTCATGCTGGGGTGGGAGAGGATGCAACGACAAACAAATGCACACCATGAGAACAAAATTAAGAGTGTTCAAATTGAGGGGTTTTAATAGAGTACGGTAAATGTTACTAATGGCAGAAGGTTTGATAACCAGGACACTTTTAAACTTATTAGGAGGATAAGGTTGGACTAGTACAAATTAAAGGTAATCAAAAATACTGTTAAAGCAACAACATAAAATACTAACTTTTCTTAAGGTTATTTTAAAGTTTTAAAAAGTAGCATCATTGAATGTTACGTTAATTTTTAAAGTCAGACCAATGGAATGCTGTTTAATATCAGACATGCTGCATAGGTGTAACATTACATCCTTCTGCCAAAAAAGGTATGTGAGCAAACAAATAACGCATTACATTGACTGGAAGGCAAACACAAAGAGTATCAATTGACTTTAGGAGGCTGGGCACAAGGTGATGCCTCCCAAGATTAAAAATTTTTCTCAAGTACATCAACTCTACAAAGCATGCCAAATTGTAAATTTGTCAGATTAAGTAGTTACATCTTACTCCAGTAAAGGTGACCTCACATACTGCATATAGGTTATTATTAAGCTACTGGCAATAGTAAGGAAATGTAAAACTCCACTTTGATTCACTGAAATGCAAACACTATTTTGGGTTCATTCCTTATAAATTGCTATATTGTTATCTATTCAATAACTATGCACATTAAGTAAATCCTATTTTATTAATATGATTCTAATCAAATAGGAAACATGAGAACAGGTTTGTTATGAGGTCTCTGAAAATCTAAGATAAAGGAATAAGATTTCTTGCAGAATACCTTTCAAAAAAAAGAAGGGGAGAGAAGGTGGTGGGGGGTGGGGTGGGGGGAGTCCTGACTCTAGCAAATTCTGGATGGAGTTTAATTTAAAAAGGAGAATATTAATTATTTGCACAAACTCAAATACAAATTGGTCTCCCTTTGGAAACTGAAATAAATTTCAGCATTAAAGATCTTCAAAGGTATGTATTCCAATTGCTCCAAATTGCTCCAGCAAAAACATGATGTTTTGCAGGCAGGCACCAGTGAAAGAAAACATGTGAGCCACAAGTATGCTCACACAACACAACTAAACAGGAAGCAGAGACCAAGGTCACTTCTTCACATTATCTTAGAAGGGTTCAGGCTTGCTGACTTTGTATCAACTAGAGGCAAGGAAAGATTTGTAATTCACAAAATTTACAGGAAGAGCTTGATATCTTTGCTCCACTTTGGAAATTTTCCGTCCACACTCAATGGTCGAAGTCTTCCTGCCAAACAGCTTTTGAACATTTCAACAGTTTTAAAAGTTTGATTTTACAAAATATTAAACAAGGAAGATTCAACAGTAAAACAAGTTGCCGGTTCCACGTGTTTGTCTGTTCATGTAGATTTTTTCCAAAGAGGGAGCAGTTCAACCAACATATAAATATTTTAAGCAAGCTAAGATATTAAAGAAACGGAAGACTCCACTTTGGTTGGCTGAAATGCAAATACAAATTCCTACAAATTGCTTTCTCATTATCTATTCAATAACTTCGCACATTAGCTCTATCCTACACTGTCAGATTGGTTCCAATATTCAAAACAAGTTGTTAAAACTAGCCAAAGTTCATCTTAAAATAATAGCATATATGATCTTTTCTGTATTACAAGACAAGTTCCATATTTTAAAACTTAGCTCCACAAAAAAAATCCCTGAAGTCCAGCAAATGAATTAGTTTTTGAGGCAGGTATATCATGTACCACAAGCATTATGCCTCAAAAATTTGGTTTTTGCTCTTCCTACATTTATGTAATGATTTGCAGCATCTAAGAATTGTCCAAATGAGCACTCGAATTGTCTGGGCATAGAAGCCTGCTCCCTTGCCGTAGATTCTTAGACTCTAATATTGCTGAAGGTATTAAGGATCGTGCCCAGAATTTAGTTGATTTGAAATTTGCATCTTACAAAGGAATAGCAATTAATTTTTAACAAGTTAAGAACTAACATTCAGCATTTCATCTATTTACTTTTAAGCAGAAGATTTTAATATGTAAATATCAAGATCCAAATTGGTAGGTGGTTTGTTATTTTTATAGTTTCAAACAACAGAGGCTGAGTTATTTCATGCACACCCAGTATGTGTGCATTTGTTATTGACTGAACACATGTTAATGAACTAACACAGAGCACTCGCTTAAGCGATAAGCTCGAAGTATAACCCTACTTTGAATTAATGTATAAAATCAAACTGGAAATTACTGTTAACTAATTTTATTTGAAAAAATTTCTATTTTTACATGAATATGGATGTACTTCATCCTTCATTAGTTTTCAAGTCCTAAACTTAATTATTTTGTGCTACATTTGACTCTTTACTGAAGCAATAATTTTGAATATATCATCATAATTTCATGTCTGTTTTGCTACATAAAGTGTTGGTAACATCAGTGCTTCACAGTCCATTCAAAAGTGCTCAGATTATTAATAGGTTTCAAACAAGAGAAAAATCTGCAGATGCTGGAAATCTGAGCAACACACAGACACACAAAATGCTGGAGTAAACCAGCAGGCCAGGCCGAGCAGCATCTAGGAAAAGAGTACAGTTAATCTTTCGGGCTGAAACCCTTCATAGATTTGAAGTATTTTTTGATAATGCTGAAAATCACCGTATTTTTATTCCCATTACAATTCTTTATCAAATTTACACAGCAAGAGAATATCAGATAACCAACCCTACCTCATGCTTTTCTGACAAATTTAGTATTTATACTTCCTGATTGCAAAATACCCTTTACTCATCTCATATTGACCATTTAGGCACCTCTTAAGATTTAATTATTTAGCAGCATCAGACACATTTGCACTAGATTTCAGAGACATTTATTCACTCAATATTTTCTTTAATTTGGTGAAATTATTTGACAGAAGTCCATTAATTGTTTTTGGCCCATCACTGTCTTAGTAAGGGAGCAACTGTTAATAGAACAAATCGCTCAGCATTTAGATGAGTTAAGAGCATCTGAATGAATGTCATAACAAGCATTTATATTTTCCATTCCAGTAAAGTCTTTCAACAAAAACATGGCTAGAGGTGATCAATTTAGTCTTCCAGCAATTCATTCCAATGACACCAGCACAAACATATCTCAGGTTTTAATTCTGTGCCAAATAATAAAACTCTATAAAGTGTTATTCACAATTGCTTTACAGCCATGGTTTAACAGACTATGGTTTGGATCCACCTGTTTCGCACTTCTCAATTTTGCAGTCCCTAGGACCATCCTACACCGGTGCCCAACATCGCAGCTGTTCAGGTTTTCATACTTCCGCCCCCCCCCACCCATTTTTATTTAACTACTTATTCACATATTTGTCTGCAATATCTTGTTTATTCCCTGGATCAGACAGAGAAAGACATAAGCAAGCACTCATGTTCTGAATATCTAATACACAAGTTACAGGATACCACATTGACAGAAGTCCCATCAAGAATGCCAAGAATGAAACCACCTCAGACAACATTAACTAGATACCTTTAAAGGACATAAACCTGTCAGAAAAACGCCAAGAGTAGTTGGACATTTTCAGGCAGATTTCAACATCCCACTTAACATTGTTTCCCTCCAATATTCTCGCATCTACAATTGAAACAAAAGCATGCTTACTTTACTTTAACTGGTTTTCCTTCAGCTGCCCAAAGCTGTGTTTAGGAGATTATCCCCTCTGAAGTTAACAGGACAATTCTGCAGGACTGACAACTGTGGAAGGGGCGATGTCACAAATAGCTAGGATGTCTGGAAATACAATCTAAGAATGTGCCAGTAATCAGTTGGAAGAATAAGTAACTATTTCATTCTGGGGATAGGAGAGGGGTGGAGTACAAGTTGGGCTAACATTGACAAGAAACAGCCAAGATCTACAATTTGGGATACTGCCAAGGTTGCAAAAGCCTAGCCAAGAGAAAAAGTTACACTTAAAAGGTAGGCAGAAAGGCGGACAATAAATTGAAACATAATACATAGGATGAAAGAAGAAAGTCATTAGATAAATAAACAAAACAGAAGTAATTTAAGGTGCTGTACAAAGCAACAAAATCCCCTGGAAGGACTCTGTGGGTCAAACAGTGGGGAGAGGAAGATGGTGAAGGTGCGAGGCGTGGGTGAGCAATTCCCAACGTTGAGTCAACTTTTTCAGCATCTTGTGTCCCTAAGGTGGGGCATTGTATTGACATTCAGACATGAATGCAAAATCTGTCAATAAACAAAATCAGTAAAAATCAAATAAGGAATAAAATACTGAAAAGAAGATTGAATTTCTTTGCAAATCAAAATACACACACATCAACAGAACTCATCAGGCTAATATTTACCAGCAGTAAATCTTACTGCAAGAAAAGGATTCCTACTGCACCTATAAAAAGTATTCACAGTGGATTTAATTTGGGGTGTTGTTTTTTTACGCTGATCAACAGAAAAAGACTCGTGTGAAAGTGAAAACAGATTGATCTAAGTTAATTACAAATATAAAACACAATATGATTGATTGTATAAGTATTCAACCCCCACCCTTAATGTGAAACACCAAATCATCACTGGTGCAGCAAATTGGTTTTAGAAGTCACATAATTAAATACAGATCACTGTGTGCGCTCAAGGAGTCTCAATTGATTGTAGTAAAAATACACCTGTATCTGGAAGATCCAACTGCTGGTGAGTCAGTATCCTGGCAAAAACTATGCCATGAAGTTAAAGAACAATCCAAGCAACTCCATGAAAGGGTTATTGAAAAGCACAAGACGGGAGATGGATACAAGAACATTTCCAAGTCACTGAATACCCCTTGGATTACAGTTAAGTCAATCATCAAGAAATGGAAAGAATATGCACAGCTGGAAATCTGCCTGGAGCAGGTAGTCCTCAAAAAC
The DNA here is from genome assembly GCF_963921235.1 of Mobula hypostoma. Taxonomy (NCBI): domain Eukaryota; kingdom Metazoa; phylum Chordata; class Chondrichthyes; order Myliobatiformes; family Myliobatidae; genus Mobula; species Mobula hypostoma. Next base: position 15,037,654 of record NC_086118.1, read on the forward strand.
TGAGTGACCATGCAAGAAAGGGACTAGTGAAGGAGGCCATCAAGAGACCTACGACAGCTTTGGAGGAATTACAAGCTTTAGTAGCTGAGATGGGAGAAACTGCGCATACAACTGTTGCCCGGGTGCTTCACCAGTCACAGCTTTATGGGACAGTGGCAAAGAGAAAGCAATTGTTGAAAACAACTCTCATGAAATCTCAACTTTATTTTGCCAGAAGGCATGTGGGAGACTCTGAAGTCAGCTGGAAGGAGGTTCTATAGTCTGATGAAACCAGAATTGAACTTTTTGGCCATCAGACTAAACACCATGTTTGGCACAAGGGAAACACCACACATCATCCCTACTGTGAAGCATGGTGGTGGCTACATTATGCTGTGAGAATGCTTCACTGCAGCAGGCTCTGGAAGGCTTATGAAGGTAGAAGGTAAATGAATGCAGCAAAATACAGGGAAATCCTGGAGGCAAACCTGATGCAGTCTGCAAGAGAACTGCGATTTGGGAGATTTGTTTTCCAGCAAGACAGTGACGCCAAGCATAAAGCCAAAGCTACACAGGAATGCCTGAAAAACAAAACTAATGTCCTGGAGTAGCCAAGTCAGAGTTCAGACTTCAATCCAATTGAGAATTTGTGCCTGGCTTGAAAAGGGCTGTTCACTCACAATCTTCATGTAATCTGACAGAGCTTGCGTGGTTTTGTAAAGTAGAATGGGGGGAAAAATTGATTGCAGTGTCCAGATGTGCAAAGCTGATAGAAACCTATCCACACAGACTCAAGGCTGTAATTGCTGCCAAAGGTGCATCTACTAAATACTGCCTTGAAGGGAGTGAATATTTATGCAATCAATTATTTTGTGCTTTATATTTGTAATTAATTTTGATCTCTGTGTAGAGATTTGTTTTCACTTTGACACAAAAAGTCTTTTTCTGTTGATCAGTGTAAAAAAAAAGGCCAAATTAAATCCACTGTGATTCAATGTTGTAAAACAATATAACATAACTTCCAAGGAGGGGTCAGGGAAGTGAATAGTTTCTATAGACACTGTAAGTTGGCCTCAACTTGTCCAGCATTTTAAAAAAAATTAGTAAAAATCAAGATATTTAAATTATTAATGGCTAAAATTTTCTTTTAAGTCTTTAAGTAAGACGAACATGCTTAAGTCTTTTAAATAATGAACAGTTGACTTTAACATAATTACATCAGATTACATGATATAGGTCACAATTCACAACCAACTTCGCAAAGATCTGAAGCAGGTTTTCCTCCAAGTGACACTAAGGAGGCTCACTCCAATCCCAGGAAGATGCACTGTAACATTGGAGACACCTTTGTGCAAATCTCCTCCACATCTGTTAGTGGATTGGGAGGCAACCATTTAAAACTATGTCCCCCCATTCAAGTGGAAACATCTCAAAGTCCAAAGTCAATTTTAACAAAGTACATATGTCACCCTGCCATTTGTCTTCCTGTGGGCATACTCAGCAAATCTATAGAATAGTAACTGTAACAGGATCAATGAAAGATCGATGAGAGTTCAAAAGACAACACACTGTGCAAATGGAAATATAAATAAATTGCAATAAACAACAAGAACATGAGATAATGAGATGGAGTCCGTAAACTGATATCATCGATTGTAGGAACATTTCAATATCTATTGTCAAACCCCCTATGAATCTCATGTTTCAATAAGATCATCCACAATTCTTTAAAACTCTAAAGAATACACATCTAATTTCCTTAGCCACTAATGAGGGAACCCCCTCTCATACCAATAACAAGCCCAGTGAAAATCTTTTTGATAGACTCCAAATGTATATCCTTACTGAAATAAGTGGGCCAAAATTGTAAACAGTACTCCTGATGTGGTCACATCAGTTCTCTGAACAATTGTAACAAAATAAACCTAGTGTTTCTGTATTTTTACATACATCAACTGAAAAATAACTAGAAAATGCTGGAGATACTCAGTAGATCAGGTGGGATTTTATCAAAGAAATACAGTTAACATTTCAGTTCTAATGAAGAGCCTTCAACCTGAAACTTTAACCGTTTCTCTTCCCGCAAGATGCAGCTTTACTTGCTGAATAGTTCCGGCATTTTTCATATTCACATCAAGATTGATAGAGCAGCACTTGAATCACACATCATTAGTGATTTTATACATTTCCTCCTGTTCGCTGTAGAAGTGAAGTGCTTTTAGCTCAATCTACAATTGATGGTCTCTGGATTAAAGATTTCTCTTCCTACCAGCCATCATAATGGTTAACTGTGCAGTGTTCCTCCACATCTCCTTAAGAATGCACAGCAGGGTTCACTTGTGGTCAAATGTAAATCTTCATGGTCCCCTTCTCCCTCCCCCTGCAACAACCACTGTCCTCTACTTGGTTTCAAACTCATTTGCACCTTGTGTATATAGAAGCCTCAATTTTTTTTAAAAAATGATCTTTGTGTTTTGAAACCATTCTGCCTTTGTCCCTTTCTGAGCTTCTGCCAGGTCAGAAAAGGTCCTTCCCCAAACTTTGTATGTCTCCGACTCTAGCAGTATCCATTCAAGTGCATTTTGCACCCAAATTCCCAATTGTTTGAATATCCAAAGGACACAACAGGATATAAAACACAAAATAGCACTAGGCAGCTCCACCACCAATTTAAAACAGATCCAGCGGAAGATGAGCAACACAGATAAATTAGAAACATCTTCTAAATGATGACTCCCTCCTTTCCCTTACGGAAAAAAACACACAAAGTCTGGCTGGCAGGCCTGACTGCAGCTAAGAAGGTTGTAGTCCAGCGTTGGAAACCTCCCCATGATATTTCAAATACTCACTGGTTTCGGAGCTTTTTGGACATTTCTTACCTGGAACTTTCATCAGCAAGAGTAAATGATGCACAACCAAACACAATCTTAATGTGGACAAATTTGATATCTAACTTAAAAGATCTTTTGTTAAAATAGGAATGCTTTGTCTGTGTATGCAATACTATTCAGTTGGTTGGTGGAGGGGAGAGGGATGGGGGTGAGAGAGGGGTGGAGGGGGGATGGTGATAAGGTTGGGGGGTGGCTGGGTTAAACAGTCAAAATGTAATTGGCAATTGGTTGTATTGAATGTAATTTGTTGGTGTTGCAATAAAAAATTAGTAATAAAAAAATAGCACAGGGCAGCAATGTTCCCTCTGAGGTGTGCACTCACACACTTCTTTTGCTACAAGCGCACAATGGAATTTAAGTTGCGCACAAAAGGGTAATCACCTTCTACCACATAGGCACGTTAAGTGTACTTTATGATCGTACATAATCACATTTCCTTTTCCAGTTTCTGATGTGGACCGTGCTGACAACATGTAGTTTCCGATGATTTGTCTGCAGATTTCAGAACTGGCTTTATTTATACGTTTTTTTTAGTGAGGAAATTATTGATTCACTGTGTCAAATCCCAAAGTCTACCATGTGGAACTTAACAAATTCCTTACTTAAGCCCATTTAGATAACATCCATTGCTTTACCCTCATCAAGCTCCTTTGTCACCTCCTCAAAAAACCGTAATTAAGCTTGCAAGGCAAAACCTGCTCTGCACAAAACCCTGCTACCTGTTCCTAATCAGGCCATCATGCTTTTCCAATAGCTCTCCCCCCACCCCCCACCGTGACTTGGGCCTTACTGGCCTATAACTAATTATACATCTCTACATCCTTTCTTAAACAAAGGCACAGATAAAGATCAGTTGCAAATTTGGACAGCAAAATGGCAGATGGAATTTAATCCAAACAAGAATGCAATAATGTATTTGAAGATGTCAAATGCAAGTAGCATACAGAAGATGCAGGAGACATACAAATATTGACGTGCAGAGAGATCTTGAGATGCACTTCTCCCTGAAAGTGCCAACATAATTCAATATTGTGGAAAAGCATGTATGCCTTCTTCAATCAGGGCATTGAGTATAAAAATTGGCAAGACATGGTGTAGCTGCATAAAACTTTGGTGAGGCAACATTTAGAGCCCTGCATACAGTCTAGGGTGTGGAGACTTTGAAGGGATTGCAGAAAAGGTTCACCAGGATACTGCCTGGATTGGAGCGTATTAGCTATAAGGAGAGATTGGACCAATGTGGAGCTGGAGGAACTCAGCAGTTCAAGCAGCATCTATGAGCGGAAATGGATTTTTCCATTGACCGTTCATCAGGACTAGAAAGAGGGGAGGATAGCCAATACAAAAAGTTCAGAGGAATGTGTGGAGCAGGGGTTGACTGGCAATAGATGGATCCAGGTGAGGGGAATGATAAGCAGGTGAGGAAGGAGGGAGAATGGGAATCATCCAAGAAGCTAGCTGGGAATATGTGGAAGTAACAAGGGCTGATAGAAGATGGGTCCTCATAGGAGAGAACAGGGATACAGGGAATAAAGGGATAGAGGTGAGGAAGGGAACTGGTTGGAGGAATGTGATGGGTAATAGGCAGATTGAAAGGGTGGGGGACAGTGTGATAAGGAAAAAGAAAGGGATAGAAAGGAGTCATTACTGGAATGTTAGAGAAATCAATGTTCTTGCTGTCGGATTTTAGACCACCGAAGTGGAACACGAGGTACTGTTTCTGTAATCTGTGTCTAGCCTCAGTTTAGCAGTAGAGGGGATATGCTAGTGTGAGAATGGAAAGTGGAATTAAAATGGCCAACAACCTTAAGATCCAAGGTGCTTAACATAGATAAACACGAATTGTTTTCTAGGGAGCATCAATGACTGTGCACCAACCTGATAGAAGTATATAAAATTATGTGAGGTGTAGACAGGGTAGATAGTCAATCTTGATCCCAGGGTGGAACTGCCAAGGACTAGACGGCACAGGATTAAGGCTAGAAATAGAAAATTTAAAGGGGGATTTGCAAGGCAAGGTTTGTTTTACTGAGATTGTTAGATGTTGTCAGGTGAGTTGGTAGAATCAGATACAATAGCAACATTTAAAAGAAACATAAAAAGACAGGGAGTAGAGGGATATGGACAATGTACAGGCAGATGGGACTGAACTATATTGGTATCATTGACAGTGCAGGCAGTGAACCAAAGGGCTTTGCTCCTGTGCCATGTCATGGAGTTCTAACTCTTTGCTCTACGTTTACAGAACCTTCTGCCATTGAAGGAATTGTGGCTGATCCAATCCTTGATATCAACTCCATTAAACATTAATACCTTGAAAAATTCATCTCAGCCGGGAATATTTTAACAGCTCAATATCCAAAACATTCGGGATAGGAGATTCAAAACACATGCATCCTCATTATTGGTTCCAACTGTCTCTAAATGGCTAATCCTGAGATCACACCCAGGATCTGGAGCACCACAGCAAAGAAGCCAGTCTTGATCCCTCTTCTGACCGAATCTAAAACTCAAATTTTTTGCCAAGACTTTCCATTCTGCTCTACCTTATAATGTCTCCTTTGACTCTATTTGTTTCCTTCTCTTATAGCTGAGGGATGACTATTGCTAAAAGCTACCAAGAGAAAGTCTGCAGATGCTGGAAATCCCAACAACACACACAAAATGCTGGAGAAACTTAGCAGGCCAGGCAGCATCTATGGAAAAGAGAACAGTCGATATTTTGGGCTAAGACCCTTCAGCTTTTTTAAAAGGTTCTGTATAACTACACATTCAAATTTTCTGCTGTGGCAGTGCAGGCATATGAAGTGTTATACTGAGGCTACGTCCACACTACGCCGGATAATTTTGAAAACGCCGGTTTCGAGTAAAAACGACAGGTGTCCACACTAAGCGTTTTTCAAAATATCTCCGTCCACATTAGGCTGATATTTGGGCGAATCTCCTCCTACTGGGCATGCGCAGGACACACAGAAAACAAGCGAAGAGGAAACGATATACTTAGTGCGCGTTTTTCCAGTTACAGAGTAGAAAAACTTTAAGGGAATTGCTCTTGGCTCTCGCGCAGGAGGACTTAAAACTTAAAAAAAATACTGGAGCGTATGGAGGCAACCGACAGGGAGTTCACGGACAGTATGACCCAGCTGACGACGAACATTGAAAAACTGACTAACTCTGTTGCATTAATAAAGCACCTTGTTAAATGTATCAAACGTCTGCATCAGCGTTATCTTGTATTTCCATACAATGTTACATTAGGCTGTTACACATCTGTTGTCAGAGAAGTACTTGCATAAGTAGGTAAGCCACCTTCATACAAGCAAGGACAGAAAACAGGGCGAAGTGAGTATACTTATTTATTCAGTTAGCTATGGGTCAAAGTATCTGGTGAGTACATTTCTAACCCTTCTGGCTTCAGTCTCGTCTGTCTGTTCTGAAATTGTTAGGTGGTGGCGTTCAAGAAAACAACGAACATCTGTTCCGGCACATCATGACAGCGTTTTTAAATAGTCAAAAAAGCTCACTTTACAATTTAACTCTCACGCCGTTCACACCAACTGCGCGTTATAACAGCTTGCGCAGTACCAAGCAAAAGCAGAAAAAAGCATTGTTGTTGTGGTGTTGTCCCGACAATGTTTTTAAATCTCTCCGTTTACCCCGTACACACTATGCCGGATATTAAGCGTTTTCAGATTTATTCACTCTGGAGAGTGTTTTCGAAAATCTCCGTTTTCGGGGGCTGAAAACGCCGGCTCAGTGTGGACAGGAGGGCAAAACGAAGAGAAAAAGCTTCGTTTTCAAAATTATCCGGCGTAGTGTGGACGTACCCTGATACTCACACTCCTGCTTTGAAATGGGTGCCAGAGTTCTCTCACATTTTGTATTCGAGCACATATGCAGAGAACTGAGAGAAGTAAGAGTACTTCTCTTCTCTTACATTGATTGTAACAATATCTATTCCTTCGAATACAAATAAATTCTTTGAAAGTAAATGAAGGGTCCATGACGGGGTGAAGTAAATTCATATGAAGGACAATAGTCAAAACATGCAACAAGCAAAAAAGCCTGTTTACACTCAGTCCAATTTTATTTCACATTTAATTAAATAGAAAAATAACAGGGATACATGTCAAGGTAACATCAGCCCTGCTTTCTGTGACATCTGTGTTTTTAAATTGAAGTAATGATGACAGGAGGAACCAACGAAGCACCAAAACAGCCAGTAGTTGAGCAAGGTGTTTGACAGTCTTTACTTTGGGGTTTCTTTGTTTTGTGGCTACCTGTGAGGAGACAAATCTCAAAGTTGTGTAACGTATACAAACCTCGATAGTAAATGTACTTTGAACTTTGAATGTCAGAAATGCAGAGCAAACCAAGTTATACTTAAACTCAGCATATCCAAAGTTAAGGAATTGACTTCCTTTCCGTTTGTGTAGCTGTGTCACAAAAATTGAATACCCATATTTGCTTCTGCCCTCTGCTACAAATCACAAGCCACAGAACTCTTCAACAGCGCCACGGTACTGGAGCAGTCAGCGCGACACTGATACAGCTCAGGCCATTGGAGTTGGAAGTTCAACTCCAGCATCTTCTGCAAGAAGTCCCTGTGTTTCTTCCCCATGGAATGCATGGGTTTCCCCCGAGTGCTCCGGTTTCCTCTCACAGTCCAAAGAGGTGCCGGGCGGGAAGGTGAATTGATCATTGTAAATTGTTCCGTGATTAGGTTAGTGTTGAAACTGGGGGGATGCCCTGAAGGGCTCACTCCATGCTGTATCTCTAAATAATACAAGGCTTTTATACAACAGTGAGCATGGATTTCATCAGGAAGTTATTGAACTGAAAAAAAGTATGATCACTGACTCAGTTCCTGTTGTCATCACAAACAGATTTTTTAATTTACTGAAGAATAACTAGATAGAGCTCAGGTGCTGAGGTTATAGTGCATCTGCAGAGTAATAATCACATCACCACCTAAATTAAGTTATTCAGTAATTATTTGGCTTACTACTACACTGGATAATACTTTAAACCAGATCAAATATGACTTCAAAATGTTGTGGACATTTCAAGTCATTTTTTTTCTTTATTATACAGATATACACATCTGGAGGAAGAGCAGGCTACTCAGCTCTGAGCCGATTCCATAACTTGAGGAGATCATGGTGAATCTGATTGCAAACAAACACTCCTACCAACTCCTGTAGCCTTTTACCATTTGCTTATCAGGCATCTCAGTAAGGAGACACATGAGTCTATAGATGCTGGAATCTGCAGCAACATAAAAACTGCAGAAACTCAGTAGGTTAGGCAGGCAGCATCCAGACAAGGGTTTCAATCAATCCCTATCTTCTTTTCCCTCCACAGACATTCCTGACTCACTGAGATCCTCCAGCTTGTTGTGTGGCTCAAGTATCTCTATCAATGAGATTTTGATTATTTTAGAAAAAGCATGAAATTAATTTAAAAGGTTGCTTTCTCTTGACATTGTTTTGTATGGCAGAAGCAAATAAAATGCACAAAATAGCAAGTGGTGGTCATATTATTCTGCACTTATTACAATTTAGATGTAATCCTAATTGCACAGCCTCCTCAATATTACCCTCCCACTCTCTCCATCCAGTGGATGAACAGCACCTCTGATGTACAAACAATAAGCATTTGACATCTCTTCTGGATTATCAGCCTTGACAATATCAGTACTTTGTACCAATGCAAATTTTAACTCTAGGCTTTTTCTGCATACTGATTGAAATAAAATGCCCACTCAAAAATTTACATTAAATATTTTATTAAAGCTACTTGTAGAGTTGCACTAATATTCAACAGCACAGTGCAGAACTAATCTACAGAGACTTGACAGACTGCTATGAAAGCAACTAATTAATTATATCACTTTATTAACAGAGCTAAACTCACACCTGTTAACGTGAGTGACATAAATATTAGAGATCGTGTAGAAATCTGAAATATTACTTGAATCATTTGATAGTTTACAGAAGGAGATATTAAGGGCTACCATGTAGAGCAGTCTGGAATGAAGGCTTAATGGCCCAAGTTTGTGATCTCCAATCGCAAATTTGGAAACCAAGTATTTAAGACTCTCTTTTTAGTCAACACCCATAAGATATTTTTTACAAATAACACTGTGCTTTAAAAAATTCTGTTATCACTAATTTCTGTGATCAGCACTCAAAAATGATAAAATATTACAAACTACTTAACATTTCCCTCTAGCTTTGGTGTCTTAGTGCACAGTTGATGCGCTATCAAAATAGATGCACAGAAGTTTCTGTGAAAGCACATAAATGCATTACATATCCATAGACTAATACCACTGGTGTGTAATTTCAACTTCACTGCTTGGAATGAGGATGATGTGTTCAATACTGACTGGTCCCCATCGACATCTGAGGTTAATTGGATCTTCCGATAGTTCATTCACCGTACTCTTTCAAAACAGTTAATTTTTCAATATTTTCAGAAAAGACCTTGAAGGCCTGCATAAAAGTACCTTGTTTGAGTTAATTGGAGCCCTACAAGCCTGAAGACTTGAAGCTACTTCAATTATAGTGTGAACAATTCAAAGGAGTAAAGGGGGCCAATCCATTAATAGCATTTTCACATTAAAATCCCTGACTTTTCAACGAAGTACATAATTGGGAATTAGGCCAGGTTGCAGCATAACAAAACGTGTGTTTGGATACACAAATGCAGACATCCCACCTCTCCCAGAAGTTCTGGGAGTCTTCCGCATATTAATAGTGGCTCCCTGATGCCCGCAAATTATATACAGTGTCCCGGAAATCAATTTTTTTGAGAGCGGGCGAACGAGAGAAAGCGAGAGCGACCACAAGAGAGAGAATGACAGCAAGCGAGCGAGAGAGAGCGAGCGAGAGCACGAGAGAGCGAGCGAGAGCGCGAGAGAGAGAGCGAGAGCGCGCCATGGCAGAGTGTTCCAAAAAATATATAAAACGTATGTCACCCCAGACTACACTAAAGTGTACCCCTGCCTAATAGGAGTAAAAATAATGACAGTGTTGCTCACTGCACTGTTTGCAAGTGACTTTTCTATTGCCCACGGTGTGTTAAGACTATAAAAGACACGTTGAGGTAAGTTTAACCGGTCTCATTCGTCCATTAGCATAGCTAACGTTATTTAAACTAGCTGGCCAGCTGCTAAGGAGCTACTCTATTGCAGACATCCCACTTCTCCCGGAAGTTCCGGGAGTCTCCCGCAAATTGATGGTGCTATCTCCCTGAAATGAGTGTTTGCAGGGTGGGATGTCTGCTAATGCAAGGTGAGGTTCATTACAGAGATAGGAAATTAACTAAGTCCCTTCAAAAATGCAAACACATTGATATACTTGAACTTTTATTTAGAAGCAGAAGGTTGGGAGTACTTTTTCCAACTTGTTCTTACAGTGTGAACTACTAAGAATGTTCATTGAAATTATTTGACATATCCAGCAATTCCTTTCTCCACAAGTGTATGTGTGCTTAGGTAGAGAGGCTTTAAATGGATTGAATGCCACATTTCATGTTTCACTTTATTAATGTTCAATAGCTATTAGCAAACAGGTTTAAAATGAAAACCTAGCAACACACATAAAAGTTGCTGGTGAACGCAGCAGGCCAGGCAGCATCTCTAGGAAAAGGTGCAGTCGACGTTTCAGGCCGAGACCCTTCGTCAGGACTAACTGAAGGAAGAGTGAGTAAGGGATTTGAAAGTTGGAGGGGGAGGGGGAGATCCAAAATGATAAGAGAAGACAGGAGGCGGAGGGATGGAGCCAGGAGCTGGACAGGTGATAGGCAAAAGGGATAAGTGAGGATCATGGGACAGGAGGTCCGGGAAGAAAGACGGGGGGGCGGACCCAGAGGATGGGCAAGGGGTATATTCAGAGGGACAGAGGGAGAAAAAGGAGAGTGAGAGAAAGAATGTGTGTATAAAAATAAGTAACAGATGGGGTACGAGGGGGAGGTGGGGCATTAGCGGAAGTTAGAGAAGTCAATGTTCATGCCATCAGGTTGGAGGCTACCCAGACGGAATATAAGGTGTTGTTCCTCCAACCTGAGTGTGGCTTCATCTTTACAGTAGAGGAGGCCGTGGATAGACATGTCAGAATGGGAATGGGATGTGGAATTAAAATGTGTGGCCACTGGGAGATCCTGCTTTCTCTGGCGGACAGAGCGTAGATGGTCAGCAAAGCGGTCTCCCAGTCTGCATCGGGTCTCGCCAATATATAAAAGGCCACATCGGGAGCACCAGACGCAGTATATCACCCCAGCCGACTCACAGGTGAAGTGTTGCCTCACCTGGAAGGACTGTTTGGGGCCCTGAATGGTGGTAAGGGAGGAAGTGTAAGGGCATGTGTAGCACTTGTTCCGCTTACACGGATAAGTGCCAGGAGGGAGATCAGTGGGGAGGGATGGGGGGGACGAATGGACAAGGGAGTTGCGTAGGGAGCGATCCCTGCGGAATGCAGAGAGATGGGGGGAGGGAAAGATGTGCTTAGTGGTGGGATCCTGTTGGAGGTGGCTCCATCCCTCCCCCTCCTGTCTTCTCCTATCATTTTGGATCTCCCCCTCCTCCTCCAACTTTCAAATCCCTTACTCACTCTTCCTTCAGTTAGTCCTGACGAAGGGTCTCGGCCTGAAACGTCAACTGCACCTCTTCCTAGAGATGCTGCCTGGTCTGCTGCGTTCACCAGCAACTTTTATGTGTGTTGCTTGAATTTCCAGCATCTGCAGAATTCCTGTTGTTTGCGTTAAAATGAAAACCAAGTTGCTTCCAAATTGAGGCTATCATTTAATATGAATTGGACCTGAACCAAAGCAAGGCTTGTGAACAAAATGATTCCCTTGTCTGTTCAACATTTTCATTTTGGTGGAAAAATAAACAATATTACAAGTTCATTTGATTGCAGATTCAAACCTGACAAACTGTGATAGTTTTAGTGAGCACAATTCCATTCCATGCTTATTTCTATCATCTTTTTCCTCTTTAGAACAACTCTGCTCCTGCAACTCAACAATTCATGGAATTACAGTATGTTGACCCAGCCAGAAATGTTATGATAATAAGTAATAAACAAAGGCTTATATCTTCCAAACACAATCTGGATCCCAAGTTTGTGTTTCAAACTTAGAAAACATTTTCAAATATGCCCCAATGAGAGTTTTAATACTAGCCCTCAGGCCATTCGGCTTCTGAGCTGCATTCAAAGTGACACTGCTCTGTTAACCTGAACTGTGCCTCACAATATTTAATTTATGCACTTTATTTATGTGCAATTCATCTGTAGATTTTATCCTTAATTTCATAAGCTATTATGTGTTACGTGTATGTCAAGTTTATTGTCATTTGACGGTATACATGTCAAATAACAATAAACTTGACTTGACGTACAACTATAATTCAGAATTCTACTTCAAGTGTCCAACTAAGAACTAATTGTATCAGATAATATGAGTGCTAATACATTGGTGTACAAGGCACTGCCGCTAGCTGAGATGTTGTCCACAGTTTAAACTCATATTTGAGTTAGCGTGGAGACATTGCAATGGCTTTGGCTGGTGATGCCTGAGGAAGCACCATTGCAGTAATCTAGTTTGAAGTTGAAAGACAAGAGATAATGGCAGACGATGGACAAGGTGGAAGTGTCATTGAACTTTAAAGGTATGTTAGACTGCGTGGAAATGTTCCTGAGAATGACAATATCTTCAAGATCCTGAGCAAGTTCAGAGAAAACAATGCAGCCATGTGTAAAAAGAGGAAGATCATATTTCTGTTGTGGTAGGACCAGAGGCAAAATAAGCAACGCAAACTACAAAGGTCTCTTATGAAGTCAGTATAAAAGAGTAAAAATAAATCAATCCAGTGCTGGAGATTTGACAACTGCAAGTGACTATTTGACAACTAAAGGCCAGTGAGTATATGCTTAATATACCATCAAGTTCAAAGCAAACATTTCAATTCCTAGACCTTTTAAAATTAGACACTGCAGGATCATTTGACTGATGAGAAAACTCTCACATAATTACTTCTGGGACCTTAACACTTAGGATAATAGCCAGTTGCATGAGAACGAAAACAAGGCAACTTTGCATTTGGTTGTGATTCTGAAGCATGGATACAGGGCAAACAAAAGAGGATGCCCCTTCATCCGTAGATCATGCTGTGAAGTTGTGGAAAATGTCTTCTGCAGGTAATCCTTGGATAATATTGCCCTGAATGGCAAGAAAGACCGTTGGTGGAAAGCAGCTACAAAAAGGTGCTTCTCTGAGCAGACCGATAAGCACACCAGGCATTCATTAATATTATTGGAATTTCCATTGCCATAGGCAGAGACATGGTTTCGGAATGCTGCAGAGTGGGTTCAGATACATTCAAGCAAGTATTCAGTGCAACTCCAGGGCAATATCATAGCAGATAGCACTGCTGGCGCACAGGTTCAGGCAGCAGGTTCAATCCTGGTCTCGAATGGGATTTGTACATACCGCCACCCCCCCCCCGCCCTTTGGGCATAAGGGAGAATGGTGCTCCTGTTTCCTCTGATATCCCCAAAATAGTTTGGTAGGTTATTTGGCGACAGGAATTTTCTGCTTATGCAGATGCATGGAATATCAGGGTCTTCAGAGTTAATGGGCTTGCTTTAAAAACTAGCAGAAACTCGAATGGGTCAAGTGACCACCTTTCTGTTGTAACAAATTGAAAATAAATCACTCTAAACCAGTTGTTTGCGACCCTTTTATGCTATGGACATCTACTATTAACAGCGGGGTTCATGTCTAAACAGAATTGTTATATCTGCTTGATATCACCAATTACCTTTATTATTCACAAAGCTGGCAGGTTCTCAATATTCCCTTAAGATAAGTTGGTCCAATTCCTTGTGGAGAACTACCTGATGAGACACAAAATTTGAGGTCTTTCGACCAAGTTATCATCTGGAGTTAAGGCAGCTCCAAAGATCTTTGTTAGGAATAAATTTAAATGCTACAGAGGAATCCAAGGTCCTTCTGCCACCCAGGTGACATCCTCATTACCACAACAATTCCCTGGAAACAGAGTGCTCAAGGTGCCTTTCAGCGAGCTACAGAAACACCGTCTACAGCTGAAATGGAACAACCTTGCATTTATGAAGCCTGAAGGTATCTAGTCAGGTTTTAAAATTAGCACAAATGCATAGAGACCAATCCAGAAGTTGACTGATGTGTTGGATATGCAAGAGCCAACTAACATTAGGAAATGACATAGCTCCTGTATTACTCATTGGATATGGAGTAACAATCATTTCGCTCTCCATTACATTGTGTATTGAATATTACTCATCAGATATGGAGTAACAATCATTTCGTTCTCCATTACACTGTGTATTGAACAATGACATTAAACAATGTTGAATCAAAGACACAATTTTGTCAACCTCCCCCAAAACATTCAGAGTGATGTTAAAGATTAGACTTTGGCAAGTAGATCTGTCTTCTGATGCAAACAGATGCATTACATAGAACACATTACACTACAGCACATTACAGGCCCTTCAGCCCACAATGTTGTACCGACCAGGTAACCTACTCTAGAAACTGCCTAGAATTTCCAAGTGCAAAAACGAGAAAATCTGCAGATGCTGGAAATTCAAGCAACACACATAAAAGTTGCTGGTGAATGCAGCAGGCTAGGCAGGATCTCTAGGAAGAGGTACAGTCGACGTTTCGGGCCAAGACCCTTCATCAGGACTAACTGAAGGAAGAGTGAGTAAGGGATTTGAAAGTTGGAGGGGGAGGGGGAGGTGGAGATCCGAAATGATAGGAGAAGACAGGAGGGGGAGGGATGGAGCCAAGAGCTGGACAGTTGATTGGCAAAAGGGATATGAGAGGATTGTGGGACAGGGGGCCTAGGGAGAAAGAAAAGGGGGAGGGCGGAAGCCCAGAGGATGGGCGAGGGGTATAGTGAGAGGGACAGAGGGACAGAGGGAGAAAAAGGAGAGAGAGAGAAAAAAAAGTGTATATAAATAAATAAATACCCGACGCAGACTGGGAGATCATTTTGCCGAACACCTACGCTCTGTCTGCCAGAGAAAGCAGGATCTCCCAGTGGCCACACATTTTAATTCCACATCCCATTCCCATTCTGATATGTCTATCCACAGCTTCCTCTACTGTAAAGATGAAGCCACACTCAGGTTGGAGAAACAACACCTTATATTCCGTCTGGGTAGCCTCCAACCTGATGGCATGAACATTGACTTCTCAAACTTACGCTAATGCCCCACCTCCCCTCGCACCCCATCCGTTATTTATTTATATACACACATTCTTTTTCTCTCTCCTTTTAGTCCTGACGAAGAGTCTCGGTCCGAAACGTCGACTGTACCTCTTCCTGGAGATTCTGCCTAGAATTTTCAAGGTGCATAGCCCTCTATTTTTACTAAACTCCATGTACCGATCTAAGAGGCTCTTAAAAGGCCCAATTGTATCTGCTTCCACAACTGTCGCCAACAGTGTATTCCATGCATCCACCACTCTCTGTGTGAAAAACTTACCCCTGATATCTCCTCAGTACCCATTTCCAAGCACCGTAAAACTATGCCCCCTCGTGTTAGCCATTTTAGCCCTGAGAAGAAGCCTCTGGTTATCCACAAGATCAATGGCCCTCATTGTTCAAAGCGAATCCAATGGACAACTATCAGATGCATCCATTCTGAGAGATTTTTACCTTCCTTCTCCTGGGTATGCTGGGGCCAATTTTAGTGCTGCATCTTTTCCAACTCAGATTAATAACCATTATGTTCCTCAGGTCAAATATGTATAACAGTGTTACATACAGAATAGGGTGAACAGTTTGAAAAAGCATTAAAATATTTAATACAAAAGTATTATAGACTATAACAGTTATCAGGAATTAATCTTGTATAATGGGACACAGCTAAACAAGTTGGTTAAAGTCCTGAATCTTGTTGAGAACCTGATCAGTCAAATAAAACAAAATTATTGTTTACATATATTTTTAGTTTGGAAAAAGAAAATTACTGACAGGTTGACGTCAAGACGGACTACGCATTCAAAACAGAAATGACTTTAAACGTACATATTCTATGGTACAATCAGCAACTCATCAGTATGAGTTAAAGTTCCAATTCAAGCAGATGGTGCAGGTCTCCTGATTACACAGAGAAACAAACAAAGCCATTTACGGCTAACCCTATTTTAACAAATACAAAATTTATTATCAGAGCTGTACAGCACAGAAATTGGCGCATCAGCCAACTACACCTATGCCAACATAGATTTCTGGTAAGATAGTGACACTCTCAGTTGCAAGAGCCTCTCCAAGTCCCACGAATGGCTCATCATTTATCTCCTTTTTATGATTCCAAGACATTGTTGGATATTAAGAACATCAAGTACTGTACATCTACACCACTAGCAAGCTGCTGGATGGCAATGAAGCTGAAGTTGTTTCACATTGTCAGCTGGACGTGTTGTGCATCGTTGTTATATGGAAATAGGGTGTGGTCCAACAAACAGCGCAAAAAGTTGTCTTGGGCCTTTTTTTGTGATCGCAAGACCCCATTGTATATTGTTAATGTAGAACACTGCTAGTCCAGTTTACTGGTTCATTAGCGAGACTGACTGTGGGGAGAGCTGCACTGCTCCAGTTACCACTCGGATCAGCTCCTGTTGCAGCCACTCCGGAGAGGACATACCAGAGGCTGTTTGAGAGAGAGCAGAGTCCTCTGTGCATGCACTACAATCCGTGATGGGTTGGTGCGGGCTGGGCCCTTTTCTCTGTGCTGCCCTCAAGTGTTTGCTCAGCGGAAGACAATCTGGGTTGTATTTGTCTGTGGCTATATTAGCACATGATGAGGAACTGCTGCGTGCTTGTTCTTGCAGAAACATGGCTCCAGTACAACATCCTATACAGCCTCAATCTACAGGTTATGCTAGTCAAGGACTTGAGCTTTTTTTTGTGTATGTATGCTATCGTAACTATATGTGCTACTTGCTGTATGTAACTATACATATTGGGTTTTGCACCTTGGCCCTGGAGAAACATTGTTTGGCTGTATCCATGTGTATGGTTGAATTACATTAATACTTGAACTTAAAATATTTTACCTGTCTATACTAATCCCATTATGGCATCCTTCTATGACTGTCTCTATCTAAATACAAATTAAGCATAACAAATGCATCCAATTCCACCACCACCATACCTGGCGACATGTCCTAGATATTGCTCTATCTATGAAAAGGGAACTTACCTCTCAGATTCTATTTGAAACTCCTTCCTCTCAGTTCATGTATTTGAATCTCCTACCATGGTAAAAATATTTTGACTATGCTCCTTATAATATTATATACTCCCAATCAGGTCAATCCTGAGCCTCCAATACTCAAGGGAAAACAAACTCAACCTATTGAATCTTTCCCCAAAGCCATGGCTCTTCAATCCAGGATCTTGGTAAATCTCATTGCACGTTATCCAGCACAACCATAATATAGTCAAGATCCTATAGTGTAGGATCTTAAAAGTCTCATATTCAAAGTCCAATGTTCCTTCCTTCAATATACTTACATGGCTTCAGGAAATGTAGATAGAAGTTGAAAGGAATATATTTTTTTAAACTCCCAAACCTCTGCAAGGGTACAACTGAAACACTGATAACAAAAGAATAGGTAATTGGCAAGCTTGTTGAGGTAGAATCTCCACAACTTCATAACTTTGATCTGAAGTATTATCTGCAGCCAATCAAGAGAGCTCATTTGGCTTTAAACTAGCCTGCCAGATTCCTATTGGTCATCCTGGTTAATTGGCACTAATACCATACTGTGCATATGTGTAAGACACTACCTGCAAAGACCAACTTTATTCCAGGTGTATCATATTACAATTTGAAAGGGATCTTGTCTCCCTCTCTCCCTGGGAACAGAGTCAAGAATTGATCATTAGCTAATTAGCAAGCACAAATTTGAGCTGATGCTCAGATGCTCCTCAAAACCTCCTGAGGAAGCAGCGTATAAAATGTTGAAGTACCCTTTCACAAAAAGATGGTTAAAGCCCTGTGGAACATCTTTTTGTCAGTGTTTAATGACCAAGAACGGCTGCTAAAAGCGTAAGTGTTGATTGTACAGTACTCAATTTGCCAGCAAAGCTCATTTGCACAATAGTTGAATAATCATTTATAACATCTGGCGTAGTCAGATGAATCTTGACAGCAGCAGTAAAGAGGAAAAGAAAATTACATGCAAGTTAAATTGAGAGAGAAATAGACGTCACAACAAAAAAATTAAAATTCTAAGTATATTCAAATCTTAAAAAGAATCTCATCTGCTTGAGACAGTGGGGCATGGGGGAAATTAAAATAAAGTGGAAGGGGCGTCTGCGTGTACAAGAATCTACAGATGCATCAAACCAACAAACATTCTCCTCTGTTTTTCATACCTGTTTAAACTGGTGTGTTTAAATTGAAGTGTGTTGTGAATGACCATCCTCATTAACCATATTAAAATGAGGCAATTATACCTCTTTGGGCATCATTGCGTTAGTGACACAGAGAGAAGATACAAATATATAATGGTGCTATTTTGATTGATGGAGTTTTTCACCAGGATACTCTGCTGATAATTCCTTAATTTATCAAGTGGGAGAATTCTCATTTTGAAATCCAATGATCTACATAACAACAGCAATGGCAAACTATTAAGCCCAACTAGTAAAAATGTTCTTAAGGTCTAAATGTGTCAGTGGGGATTCTAAAATTTGTTTACTAAACCAGAAAGAGTACTTAAAATTACAATTCCTTTACACGAACTCTTGCATGAGCTCACAGGCCATTATGAACTAACATTCTTGGATAGGTGTTGGTGCCTCTTGTCAGGAAGTGGTATGCAATGTGTTCTGCCCCTATTGTTCAACCATTGCAACTGATGTCTGATTTGGTTCAGGGTTTCTCATGCATTCTTCTGATAAAGTAGAATATTGAATTGGATCACAGATAGTTGGAGGCCAAAAAACATTTTCACACCCTTTTGGGAAATACTCTTAATTCTACCTGCACACTCAACATCTCCCCATTCTATTCACTTTCTACAAAATAATATTGTTGGTAAGACCAGTATTTAATGGCCATCCGAAATGCCCCTGAGAAGGTGGCAATGTTTCTTTAATCACTAGTCACCTGCTGGTGAAGATACTCCCACAGTGCTGTTAAGTAAGAATTTGAGTATTTTGACACAAAATTAGATGAAGGAACTATGATGATCAAGTATGGAATGAAAGACAAGTAATTTTCCGGATTAGATTCCTGCTTAATTGTGTACAGCACATATCTGTGCAATTTTCCACATCAGGCAGATAGTAACCCTAATGGATCAGCTCAGTGAAATGCATAGCTAGTTCAGGAGTATGGGTCTTCAGTGATGTGGAAGTTTTCTGGTCCCATAGTCTGCTGTGTACGATACTCCCTCGGTCATTTCTTAATTTTCTTTGAAGACTGGTTTATAACCATAATGAGTCACAGTACAAGTACCCATGCTGACTAATCTTATATGAATCCTATTTTTTTTCTCCCCACTCTCCCATCTCCTCTCCCACTCACCTGTACATTAGACAATTTACAGTGGCTAGTTAACCCATCAACCTGCTCGTCTCTGGGATGGGGGAAGAAACTGGAACACCTCGAGCAGGGGCTCCCAGCCTGGGGTCCACGGATCTCTTGCTGAATGGTATTGGTCCATGGCACAAAAAAAAGGTTGGGAACCCCTGATCGAGAAGAATCCCAGGCAATCATGCAAAGAATGTGCAAATTTCACACTGATAACACTAGATATTATGGTTGGAGCAGGAATGCAACAGCTCTGCTAAGATAGATGTGAACCTATTCCAAATATATTTGCCGTTTGTTTAACATTGTCTTAGCTAAAATAAATACCTATTATGTTACTTGCTGAACTGGACTGCATTCCTATCACAAGAAAGAGATAAGGTTTACACCATATCAGCATCATACATTCTGATACAGACAGATTCCATGAGCAATTGTCTTGAGAGATGTTTGCACTCATTCCAGCCCCTCGTTGTGCAATAATGGGACAGCCGTAAGCGATGTTCCCTCCAGGGTGTGCAGCAAAGGAGCTGAGAAGCGGACCTCAAAGGTAGTAATCGCAGGATTACTGCCTGTGCCACGAGAGAGTATAAGAATAGAGTGAGGTAGAGGATAAACGCGTGGCTGAGGGATTGGAGCAGAGGTCAAGGATTCAGATTTCTGGATCACTGGGACCTCTTTCGAGGCAGGCGTAAGCTGCACAAAAATGACCGGTTGCACTTGAGTCCAAAGGGGACCAATATCCTGGCAGGGAGGTTTCCTAAGGCTATTCGGGAGAGCTTAAACTAGAATTGCTGGGGGTTGGAAACTGAACTGAAGAGATGGAGGAAGGGGCATTTGGGTCAATAGAGAAAGCTTCTAGGCAGGGTGAGGAGAATAGGCAGGTGATAGAGAAGGGATGCACTCAGACTGATGGCTTGAGATGTGTCTATTTTAATGCAAGAAGCATCATGAACAAATTGGATGAGCTTAAGAGTATGGATCAGTACACGGAGCTATGATGTTGTAGCCATTACAGTGACTTGGATGACTCAAGGGTAGGAATGGTTACTTAACACGCCAGGCTTTATATGTTTCAGAAAGGACAGGGAGGGAGGCAAAAGAGGTGGGGGCGTGGCACTGCTGATCAGAGATAATGTCATGGCTGCAGAAAAGGAGGAAGTCATGGAGAGATTGTCTACTGATCCTCTGTGGGTGGAGGTTAGGAACAGGAAGGGGTCAATAACTCTACTGGGTGTTTTCTACAGACCTCCAAATAGTAACAGGGACATTGAGGAGCAGATAGGGAGACGGATTCTGGAAAGGTACAATAATAACAGGGTCGTCGTGGTGGGAGATTTTAATTTCCCAAATATTGATCAGCATTTGCATAGAGCAAGGGGTTTAGATGGGGTGGAGTTTGTTGGGTGTGCTCAGGAAGGCTTCCTGACACAATATGTAGATAAGCATACAAGAGGAGCAGCTGTACTTGATCTGGTATTGAGAAATGAACCTGGTCACGTGTCAGGTCTCTCAGTGGGTGAGCATTTTGGAGATAGTGATCATAATTCTATCTCTTTTATCATGGCATTGGAGAGGGATAGGAACAGACAAGTAAGGAAAGCGTTTAATTGGAGTAAGGGGAAATATGAAGCTATCAGGCAGGAACTTGGAAGTATAAATTGGGAACAGATGTTCTCAAGGAAATGTACAGCAGAAGTGTGGCAAATGTTCAGGAGATATTAGCGTGGAGTTCTGCATTGGTACATTCAAATGAGACAGGGAAAGGATGGTAGGGTACAGGAACCGTGATTTACAAAGACTGTTGAAAATCTAGTCAAGAAGAGAAGAAAAGCTTATGAAAGGTTTAAAAAACTATGTAATGATAGAGATCTAGAAAATTATATGGCTAGCAGGAAGGAGCTTAAGAATGAAATTAGGAGAGCCAGAAAGGGCCATGAGATGGCCTTGGCAAGCAGGATTAAGGAAAATTCCAAGGCATTCTACAAGTATGTGAAGAGCAAGAGGATAAGATGTGAAAGAATAGGACCAAACAAGTGTGACAGTGGAAAAGTGTGTGTGGAACCGGAGGAGATAGCGGAGGTACTTAATGAATACTTTGCTTCAGTATTCACTACGGAAAAGGACCTTGGCAATTGTAGGGATGACTTACAGTGGACTGAAAAGCTTGAGCATATAGACATTAGGAAAGAGGATGTGCTGGAGCTTTTGCAAAGCATCAAGTTGGATAAGTGACCTGGACCAGACAAGATATACCCCAGGCTACTGTGGGAGGCAAGGGAGGAGATTGCTGATCCTTTGGCAATGATCTTTGCATCATCAATGGGTTCTGGAGAGGTTCTAGATGAGGATGAGAGGTGACCTGATAGAAGTGTATAAGATCATGAGAGGCATTGATCATGTGGATAGTCAAAGGCTTTTTCCCAGGCCTGAAATGGCTAACATGAGAGGGCACAGTTTTAAGGTGCTTGGAAGTAAGTACAGAGGAGATGTTGGGGCAAGTTTTTTTTTTACACAGAGGGTGGTGAGTGCATGGAATGGGCTGCCAGCAATGGTGGTGGAGGCAGATACGATAGGGTCTTTTAAGAGGCTTCTGGATAGGTACATAGAGATTTGAAAAATAGAGGACTATGGGTAACCCTAGGTAATTTCTAAAATAAGTACATGTTCGGCACAGCATCATGGGCCAAAGGGCCTGTATTGTGCTATAGGTTTTCTAAGTTTCTATGAATTATTCAGTGCGCACATGTTGTTGTCACTAGGCAAAAAATTTCGCAGCACAAGATTCTTGTGCACACTGGTCATTACAAATTGCTGGGAACATTAGCTGTAATGGCTTTTTCCTGTGGAGCCTCTGGGCCTGCTGTACCAAGATTTAGTGCTTGCCTCGGCCTGTAGTCCTGCATTAGGAAATATTCATTTGTGGACAACACCTTGCTCTGAAACATCAGCAAGTTTTCCAAATGTCTGTGTATTTTCTCACAGGAGGGAAAGATTAAACTTAGCAGCCAGACAGCAAATGTAGAGGGAAGTAGACAGTTGACATTTTTGGTAGAGGCACTTCAACTCTCCTCTCTCACCTCCACCGATATCCAGTATCTTTCCCTCCCCCACTTCCCTGCCCGACAACAACACACACCTCTTTGTAGGTCCCCTTCTTCCTCTCAGCACTCCGTTTTCCACACACGCACATTTTTCAGAGAGTTGACAAACTTTGGACAGCAATTGATGAAGCAGTTGGTTCTAATTTTGTTCCTTCTTGTATAGTTTATGTTTTTTTTTCTCTTCTGTATGCTGTGCAAATAATGCTATGTGCATAGACATACTTGTGCATATCACAATAAACATAACTTGACATATCTCAGGGCTCTGTCCAGAATGAACCACTCCATCTTTTTTCCAAAACCTCTTGGTAAATCCACAAACCAGAAGGTTCCCTTACTTTGATCTGAAACTAAAAACCCATTCTTTATGTCAGAACTCACCTCCACCATAACTACCTTGAGGACAGCATGGAGTGGGATTAAGACTCTAAGCTTCACTTTGGCCAGAAATTTTATCCAAGTCTTGATGCATGCTCAGGTTCTCCTGAACCATATTCTCTTCACCTTTGGTCAATAAGACCTCAAGGTGAAGTGGACAAAGGATCAGCTAGATCAAGTGCAAAAGAACTTGACCTTGGGTCTCGGCCTGAAACGTCGACTGTACCTCTTCCTATAGATGCTGCCTGGCCTGCTGCGTTCACCAGCAACTTTGATGTGTGACCTTGTTTTCACCTGTGATTTACTCAGAGCTTAGTTCAATCGACTGCTCATCAATTTACAGACAGACTTTGGGTTCGTGCAACATACAATCATGTTATCCCCGTTCAGAGACACATTGACCTAATGCTTCCACGGTATGGGATAGTCATTACTTGTATGTCTGCATGTCTGCTGGATACACAAATAGACTTGATACAAGTTAGAGGAAAGGGCAACTTCTCCAGATTTGATTCAGAACTTTTCTTTTCTTATCCATTAATTTGGACTAGGTAACTCAGTTTAGAGAGGGTCGAACCAACAGTACTTTCCGTTCCCAAACCACATGTTGGGAAGTATGCCTATTATTTTGGGTGGTGGGGTGTTGATACATCTCTACCAAAGGAAGTGTAAGGCGCTCCTTCCCTCTGGTAGCCAACAGCCTGGAGGTCACCCTTGGGCAAGGTGTAGCACCTGCTTTGCCCCTTGATCAGGGTCACATGAAGCCATGGGAGCAGGTGCATATCACAAATCCTCATTATGTGACACTGACACCAGGCAGACAATCTCTGAAGAGTATTGATAATGGCTGGGATCACCCATCTTGAAAAGACATTGCCCAGAAGAAGGCAATAGCAAACCACTTCTGTAGAAAAATTTGCCAGGAACAATCATGGTCATTATGTACTTTGAACTGAATTGACTTTATTTCTCACATCCTTCACATCCATGAGGAGTAAAAATCTTTACATTACATGAGTGACATCGTGTCTGAGGCTTCCTGGTACAATTATTCAGCAACTGTCCACGCCCCTAGCCAGCAGTACATAAGATACAGGTACAGTACCACTCTGAACTGGGGAGTCACCAGCTCTAGAGCAGATTTGACTCAACTAGTGAACACCTGGAATAAAATTTTGTAATACACATTATGCAGTGGGATGCATTGCCAGTCTCTAATCCTCTTTCCTCCCCATTTAGATTAGAGTGACAATGCCTTTACTATTAGTGCAAGGGAGAGAAGTTGCAGAACAAAGCTAATGGTCAGTACTTTAATTTGAAAATGTTATCTTCAACCAGCCTGAGGTTAGGTATTTATCCTTTTACCCTGCCCGTGAATGGAAGAATAAACAGGGTGTGGATTCAGAAAACGTCTGCTGCTTGAAAGCTAATAGATTATATTAACAGATTCAATTTTATTTTATTAACAGGTTCGAAGCCTGGATTTACCAGCATGGCATCCTACTCCGAATCCCATGGCCGTTACTGGTATACGAGGTGCCTGTGACAACTGTGGAATTGCTCGAGAGAAAGGTCAGTAACTACCTTCGAAGGTGGCTGGGCCTACCTCGTAGTCTGAGCGGCGCTGCACTGTACGGAAGGTGCAATAAGCTGCGACTTCCCTTCAGCAGCCCGGACGAGGAGTTCAGGGTTTCCCACCTGAAGCACCTTCAATAACTCCAAAAGACTGAAGTTGGGTAAAATACTGAAAGGCCTTTATTCGCTGTATAATACGACCTCCATGGTGAGTGTCTGCCCCCAGCCTGAGGGGGAGGGACAAGGCGAAATCACCTTTATATGGGAATCTGTGGGAGGAGCCACAGGGGCAGTCAGCAGAGGGGCGTGTCCAGACAGTTAACCCAGTTACAACATATATACATGGTTTACCACACCGCACAAGAGAGGTGCTGCAGTACGGGGATTCCAAGGACCCTGAAGTGGCACAAGCAGGCATCCAGGCACAGACCGGCAGGAAGTGGAAGGCACAGGAAGGGCTGGTGGTAACAGAATCCCTACTGAGACACAGGGCTCTGGTGGGGACAGTGTCAACTGGGCAAGCGGAGCTGGGCTCTGTTTCACACCCTCGCTATGAAGCAAGGACAGATGCCAACGAGTCCTGGAGGAAGTGCGGCCTGGCATTGAAGAGGAGAGGAATAGCAGGATGGTGGGTATGTGGCAGCAGGAAGCATGGACAAGGTGGGAAGGTGCGCTGGAGCAGAGCATCTCCTGGTCTGACATCTGGCAGGCAGAACCCCAGCGCATTAGATTTATGATCCAGGCTGTCTATGATGTCTTGCCAAGCCCTGCAAACCTCCATGTCTGGGGCAACAGCGATACACCAGCATGTCCTCTCTGTCCAGGAAGAGGAACACTGGAGCACATCCTTATCAGCTGCCCTAAAGCCTTGGGGGAAGGTCGCTACCGGTGGTGTCATGACCAGGTGTTGAAGGCAGTGGCAGAGAGCATTGCGATGGCCATGACCACCAGCAAACAGAGTGGTCAGAGGAAGAACATCTCCTTTGTTAGAGCCGGAGCATAGCCCCTACATCAGCCCAGACCAGCGTCATCATCGGGCCTGCTTAGCACCGCATCAGATTGGCTGCTTCAAGTTGACCTGGGGAGGCAGCTGAAGTTTCCCAACCACATAGCAACAACTTTACCGAGACCGGATGTGGTCCTTTCTTCAGTGTCCTCGAAGCAGGTTGTCCTCATCGAGTTGACAGTTCACTGGGAGGACCGCACTAAGGAGGCAAATGAGCGGAAGCGGGCCAAGTACTAGGAGCTGGTGGAGCAGTGCTGGAGGCAAGGCTGGAGGGCTCACTGCCAGCCCATCGAAGTGGGGTGCAGGGGTTTTTCCAGCCACTCACTCTGCAGAGTTGACACCCTACTTGGCCTCACCGGGGCTGGCAAGAGAAAAGCTATCAGGACCATCACAGAGGCCACTGAGAGAGCCTCCAGATGGTTATGGATCAGAAGGGGTGATCCGTGGGCCAACGTTGCTGGGACACAAGCTGGGATCTGATCAACCCCGGCTGGGTCGCCTGGGCGAGGGTGTATGATGTTCAAAGACCCGGAACACCCGACGACCCCAGGTTACATCACTCCCAGCACATCCGCAGCATGTATCTCAGAATCACAAGTCACTTTCAAACCATTTTTTTTAAAAATGACCTAAACTAAAGGAACCAAAATAGAAATATTGCTTGTTATCACTGATATGGCAGCGAGAAAGAAAAAAAATAAATCTTATTAACTTTTGTGACCAAGAGGACCCACAGTTATTTAGTTAATGTACCATTTTAGCAAATAAATTTAATTTTGCATTGTTAATTGAACAGAAAGTACAAGCGATGGAACTGTGGTTTCCAGTACAAAACACCACACACTTAAGATCCATAAAAAAATAAATAAATTTTCATCATCTCCTGAGTTCAGAAAAGTTGAGGTGGGTTATTGAACAATACTTATAAAAAGCAAAAGACTTCAGTTTTGTAAATTTATTGTATGATTGAATTTACTTTCTGATACTAAAATAGTGAAAATAAGGCAATAAAATTGCTTAAGTGTTGGCCCTAGAATTGAGATTGTGGGCCCTACTGATATTTGAATTACTGACAGGTGAAAATCTATGGTGGCAAATTTCTGACAGTAATGACAAAAGTTTCCTTGTTCTGGATCAGCTGACTGCCAAACTGGCATAAGACTCTCCCTACAACCAGAGTAAAAATTGCTGTTTTGACCACAGCAGCATCTGTAGAATTATATTAAAGGAAAGACACGACAGACTCCTATTAGACTTTCTGACATTTTAACAGGCAGAGGGAACCACTGGCCTTGATTTTAATTACACATTTGTCAGGTGGGTAAAGTGGAAAGCAAGTTTTTACTTCCACTGAAGGTATCTGGCTGGGCAAATTGTGGGATATCCATGAATATGATTTCATTAATCTGTATTGACCTCCCACCCATTTCCAAAGTTGAACATGGGATGGCAATAAACCAATGACCCTCTGACCTCATGCAACATGCACCTGCTGTTTCTCCCCCATCCTAACCTCATGAAGTACTGTGATACAAAGATTAAATCATGAGACTAGTGGTTAGAGTTCTGATCCACTGATGCAGAGACTTAAACTTGAATCCCACCAAAGTAGCAAGACAATTTAAATTTGAGTGATTATTAAATTTCTCTGAAATAACAACAAAAGCTACTCTCATTAATGGTAACCTGAAAACTACTAGATTGACTTGCCTGATTCAATAGTAGCTTTCAGAGAAGTAAATCTGCACTTCATTCCAAGCCCGGCCTATATGTGACTCCAGTCCCACCCACATGATTAACTCTGACGGGCCTCCTCACCTCTGGAGTGGTCAGGGATGGACAAGAAATACCAGCAATGCAAGTGGCATCACACCTTTTGAATGAACAAATATGAAAAGCAACAGCTTCTTCCACCTAAGGCTGGGAGCAGTAGGATTCCTTAATTAGCTTCAGGTTTGCCAGTATAAAACCTATTTTTAAACTACAGAGACATTTTTACCTATAAACCCATTAGTTTCTTTTTTTCTTAGAGAAGCCAGTACAGATTTGGGCTTGCCTTTCTCTTTGATTAGCTGTGCTTCATGCTCCAAGTTCACTTGAAACAGACTGTTCATGTTCCAGACCCTGGTGAGATTTTGAAATCACTGTAAAATATCAAATACACATTCTAAGTAGTAAATGTGTTATTTTATTAATTTATAATCAGCCAAAAACACTAATATTTTAGTAACAATCTATAATTTTTAGATTTAAAAATCAGTGGTTCAGAATTTCTAATTATGTAACATTTTAAAAAATGAATTTATCGCTATATCTGGAACTAGAGTGAAGATGTTGATGGATCCTAGCCCTGATCGACACAGGACAAGTTCACTATAGCTATTGCTAATTGTCATGTGATGTTTCTCAGCTTTGTGAGTAGTCATTGAACTCTGGGTCAGATGCTCAAGGGACTTGAACATACTGGACTGATTTCAGATAGCAAAACTTTGTGGAAGGAAAACAAATGCTAATTGGTAACACTTCTTAGCTCATCATGCTTCTAATGTGCGCCAAACATGAATGGTCAGATGTGGACACAGCCATCTTTCTGCTCCATCAATGGATTCACTATCAGGCTCAGGCAGCTGGCTTGGTCAAAGTTGATCCTGCTTAGTATCTAGTGCGATGCTACACACTCTGTTTCAGCAAGACGTCATTACATCTGCTATCTTAGGAAGGTGTAATGACAAATTGAAAATGTTCAGTTTGTCAAAGAGCCATCAAGCATGGAAATACACCCTTTGGTTCATGTTGACCATTGTTACATTCATTGTACCCTACCCTCGTCTGTCCAACCACATTCTTGTAAAATGTCCCTAGGCTCTACCACTCACCTACACAAACTATCAACCCGCTGTCGAAGCTATCCCCAGAGGCCCAGGATATAAATAGCTCAGCATACTTTTCTCCTCCATGCGATGCTTAAGTGGATAATGAAGACAAAGCATTAAAAATTACAGTTGCCCTTATCTGGCTGTCCTGTCATACCGAACACCATACAAAGGCCTGAGTCGGAATGGTGTACAATGCAGAGGAGAAGCAAGGAATGTTTCACATTTATTTTTCGGTCCTACTGATAAATTTGAAAGTTATGAAACATATTGCAATTGGACACTTCTACCAAAACAGCACTTCTCATCGCATGTCAGATGGCTAGTGCTGATAGTCTGACATTGGCAGAGCTAAACTATTGGCCAATCCAATCTGCTGATAAAATGAGTTTGGCGTTTGTGCCAATTACACCATGAAGCAGAAATATCTCTAATTTTCCTGCTTGGAATGCAAGGTGGCTTTTGTTCCTTCTAACCTGTTGTATCAGACATTATTGTTTAAGGTAAGATGTATAGGAGTCTGAAAATAACCCACATCTCATCATTAGACAATAATGCTGTAAAACCAGATTACTGATTATTTATAGGTTTGTATTTTGTAAGTGTGTAAAAGCAAGAGGACAACCATCACTGCTTGATGTTAGTTGTCTGTGAGCATTCAGAGAAAATGCTGCTACATGTAGGCAAAACAGAGGAGATAACAAACGTCTCAACAATTTGAAGCCACATGCAGCAGGACTTTAATTCACAACTGTTTGAAATGTTTAGTAAAGTTGAATCAAATTGATTCCATTTTAACAAACTGAGTTCTTTCCAGCTTTACTCCCAAACAAGAACCTCAATGGAAAGCAAAAAGAATAACCCTATGATTTCTGTTCAAAACAAGGAAGCTTACAAAGCATTTGGAACATGACAAATGAATAACATTTTTATAAGAAGATATGAATTTATGTCTCCACATGCTTTCTTAACAAATGATTACAGAAAAGCAACCCAATTTGAGGTTGTAATGTGTCTCAAACCAGATATGTCTGATGACTAATAACTGTTGCTTGACTGTAGGTTTATCCTTTGCCACTAAAATGACTCAATCTGAACACAGTTTTGCCTCCTTGACCCTGTTCAATTGTAACATAAAAACTGCAGATATTAGAAATCTGAAAAATGAAAACACAAGATCTTGGAAACACTCAATATACCAAACAGCAACAGGGAGAGAGAAACGGTTAACATTTCAGGCCATTGACTGGAAAGCAATTAACTTTGTTTCTCACACCACAGTTGCTATCTGATCTGCTGGGGTCTTTCAGACCTTTGCGTTTTTTTTAAAATAATTTCTTTACAAATGCCATGCACTCAATTGAATTTTTTGTTCCCCATACCAGGCAATAAAATGGGTCAGAGTTATTGAACAGTGGTAATGCGTCTTGTTTTGAAAATGGAACAGTTACCATTGATGGCAATTGTATTTCCAACATTTGCGCACATTAAAGTGTATCCAATGCAGCCTCCTCTACATTGGTGAGACCCGTCTTAAATTGGGGGATCACTTCATAGAGCACCTCCGCTCCATCTGCCACAAGCGGGACCTTCCAGTGGCCGAACATTTTTAATTCCATTTCTGATTCCTGCTCCAACATGTCTGTCCATGGTCTCCTCTTATGCCAAGATGAGGCCACACTCAGGGTGGAGGAGCAACACCTTATATTCTTTCTGGGTAGCCTCCAACCTGATGGCAGCTGCATCTGGTAAACAAATTTCATGCCCCCCCCCCAACCTCACTCTGACCTTTTACTTCTTCTCACCTGCCTACTACTTCCCCTTGTGTCCCCTCCTCCTTCCCTTTCTCCTATATTCCACTCTCCTCTCCTCTCAGATTCCTTCTCCAACCCTTGACCTTTCCCGCCCACCTGGCTTCACCTATCACCTTCTAGCTAGCGTCCTTCCCTTCACCCCACCTTTTCATTCTGGCACCTTCCCCCTTTTAAGCCCAAAACATCGACTATCTATTCATTTCCATAGATGCTGCAGGGATACATCCCATGCCCTCCACCTCTTCAATAACTTCCAGTTCCCCGGTCCCAACCGCTTCATCTTCACTATGGATGTCCAATCCCTATACACCTCCATTCCCCATGAAGAAGGCCTCAAAGCCCTCCACTACTTTCTGGATAATAGACCTCACCAGTTCCCCACCACCACTACCCTCCTCCGGCTGGCGGAACTGGTTCTCACACTCAATAATTTCTCTTTTGGCTCTTTCCACTTTCTTCAGACCAAGGGTGTAGCTATGGGAACTCGTATGGGCCCTAGCTATGCCTGCCTCTTCGTTGGTTATGTGGAACAGTCTGTGCTCCAAACCTATTCTGGTGCTGCTCCCCGACTTTTCCTTCGGTACATTGACGACTACATTGGTGCTGCTTCCTGCACCCATGCTGAGCTCGTCAATCTCATCGACTTTACTTCTACTTCCACCCAGCCCTTAAAAATCACTTGGTCTATCTCAGACACTTTTCTCCCCTTTCTCGATCTCTCGGTCTCCATCTCTGGAGACAGACTGGCCACTGACATCTTCTACAAGCCCACTGATTCTCATAACTACCTCAACTATACCTCTTCCCACCCCGCCACATGCAAAAATGTCATTCCCTATTCCCAGTTCTTCCATCTCTGCCGCATCTGCTCCGAGGATGAGGTTTTCCGTTCCAGGACATCTCAAATGTCCTCTTTCTTTAAGGATCGTGGTTTCCTTTCTGTTGTCATCAATGATGCCCTCACCCGCATCTCCTCCATTTCCCGCACTTCAGCCCTCACCCCATCCTCCCGCCACCACAACAGGGACAGAGTTCCCCTTGTCCTCACCTGCCACCCCACTAGCCTCCGGATCCAACACATTATCCTCCGCAACTTCTGCCACCTTCAACAGGACCCCACCACTAAGCACATCTTTCCCTCTCCACCCCTCTCCGCCTTCCACAGGGATCGGTCCCTCCGCGACTCCCTGGTCCACACGTCCCTCCCCATGCATCTCCCACCCGGCACTTATCCCTGTAAGCGCAAGTGCTACACCTGTCCCTACACCTCCTCTCTTGCCACCATTCAGGGCCCCAAACAGTACTTCCAAGTGAGGCAACAATTCACTTGTGAGTCTGTTGGGGTCATCTATTGCATCCGGTGCTCCCGGTGCGGCCTCCTCTACATCGGTGAAACCCGACGCAGTTTGGGGGACCACTTCGTCGAGAACCTCCACTCCGTCCGCCACAACAGACAGGATCTCCCAGTAGCCACCCACTTCAACTCTGCTTCCCACTCCCATTCAGATATGTCCATACATGGCCTCCTCTACTGCCATGATGAGGCTAAACTCAGGTTGGAGGAGCAACACCTCATATACCATCTAGGTAGTCTGCAGCCCCTTGGTATGAACATAGAATTCTCCAACTTCTGGTAATTCCCTCTCCCTCCCTTCCCCTATCCCTATGTCACTCTGCCCCCTCCCCCAGCTGACTGCCACCTCCCTCTTGGTTCCGCCTCCTTCTACTACCATTTCTTGTATCCTTTCTTCGCTTTTCCTGCCTGTCGCCTCCCTGCTTCAATTCCCCTGCCCCTTTGTCTTTTCCCTTGCTGGTTTTTCACCTGGAACCTACCATCCTTCCCGCCCTCCCCCCACCTTCTTTATAGGGCCTCTGCCCCTTCCCCCTACAGTCCTGACGAAGGGTTCCGGCCCAAAACATCGACCAATCTTTTCCACAGATGCTGCCCGACCTGCTGAGTTCCTCCAGCGTGTTGTGAGTGTTGCTTTGATCTGCTCCAGCATTTGCTTTGAGGTAAAATAATCCCATTGTTGTTCTATGTAGACATTTCGTTGAACAAGCATTTGGACAAATCACAAGGCAAGTTTTCTGTACCTTCTCCATGAAACATTTCAGTGATGGTTTAGGATAGTCATACAAGTTCTTGGGCACGTAGCCAAGTGGTTAAGGCATTCGATTAGCGATCACACATTGCTCTGCGACGACACTGGTGCCAAGCTGTATGGGTCCTAATGCCTTTCCCTTAGACAACATCAGTGGCGTGGAGAGGGGACACTTGCAGCATGGGCAACTGCCTGTCTTCCATACAACGTTGCCCAGGCCTGTGCGCTGAAGTGTGAAGACTTTCCAGGCGCAGATCCATGGTCTCGCAAGACTAACGGATGCCTTTACAAGTTCTTGAGTGAAACGTCCATATTCCCCTTTGTTCTCTGCCAAAGGACGTTGTTTTCTTTTATATTTCTCCTTTCCCTGAATTATTGAAAACCAGTCACATGTTTGTTTAACCATGGGAAGCACTTCTGCTCCTCTCTAAAATATGTACAAATAGATTTCCCTTCATAGACCACTGCAGAATGATCAGTGGGAATTCATCTGATTTTCTACCATTGTTTGAGGCCAGTCATAAGACAGCAATTCTACTTTGACCCAGACTGCTGAGCTCTGCATGAAGCCTGAAACCTTTCTAGTCAGTATTGATCCCTGAGCAGGATTTTCCGCTCAGGCACAAAAGTGACAAAACAACGTGAAAAGTAAACTGTACAGAATGCTTTCAAAATGAATTCATGGTTCACAGAACAAAAGATTTCCTTGATGCAGCAAGAAAGGTGAACATCTCAGGAAGGGTAAGGCGAGAAAACACACAATGGTCCTCAGAGGGACCAGAAATGGAAAGAGTGAGCAATTTCAAGTTCCTGGGTGTCAATATTTGAGGATCTAACTTGGGCCCAACATATCGATGCAGTTACAGCAGCTATATTTCATTCAGAGTTTGAGGAGATTTAGTGTGTCATCAAAGACACTCGCAAATTTCTACAGTTGTACAGTGGAGAGCATCCTAACCAGCTGCATCAGTTTCTGGCATGGGGGCGGGGTAATGCACGGGATTGAAATAAGCTGCAGACAGTTGTAAAGTTGTAAACTCAGAATCTCCATCATGGGCACTAGCTTCTGTAGGGTCCAGTACATCTTCAAAGAGTGATGCCTCAAAAATGCGGCATCCATCAGTAAGGACCCCGATCACCCAGGACGTGTCCCTTCTCATTGCCGCCATCAGGGAGGAGAAACAGAAGCCTGAAGGCACACACTCAGCAATTCACGGACAGCTTCTTCCTGTCTGCATCTGATTTCTGAATGGGCATCGAACCCATGACAATACCTAACTACTTTTTTTGTTTCTATTTTTGCACTACTTATTCAGCGTAACTATTTAATATATATATTGACTGTAATTCAGTTTTTATTCTATTATTATAGAAAATTAGAATACCTACAGCACAGTACAGGCCCTTCAGCCCACAATGCTGGGCCGAACATGTACTTACTTTAGAAATTACTTTGGGTTACCCATAGCCCTCTATTTTTCTAAGCTCCATGTACCTGTCCAAGTGTCTCTTAAAAGACCCTATCGTATCTGCCTCCACCCCCATTGCTGGCAGCCCTTCCACTCGCCGCTCTCTGCAAAAAAAAACTTACCCCTGACATCTCCTCTGTACCTACTTCCAAGCACCTTAAAACTGTGCCCTCTCGTGTTAGCTACTTCAGCCCTGGGAAAAAGCCTCTGACTATCCACACGATCAATGCCTCTCATCATCTTATATGCCTCTATCAGGTCACCTCTCATCTTCCGCTGCTCCAAGGAGAAAAGGCTGAGTTCACTCAACCTATTCTCATAAGGCATGATCCCCAATCCAGGCAATATCCTTGTAAATCTCCTCTGCACCCTTTCTGTAGTTTCCACAACCTTCCTATAGTGAGGCGACCAGAACTGAGCGCAGTACTCCAAGTGGGGTCTGACCAGGGTCCTATAAAGCAGTAACATTACCTGTCGGCTCTTAAACATAATCCCACGGTTGATGAAGGCCAATGTATGCCTTTTAACCACACAGTAAACCTGAGCAGCAGCTTTGAGCATCCTATGGACTCAGACCCCAAGATCCCTCTGATCCTCCACACTGCCAAGAGTCTTACCATTAATACTATATTCTGCCATCATATTTGACCTACCAAAATGAACCACCTCACACTTATCTGTGTTGAACTCCATCTGCCACTTCTCAGCCCAGTTTTGCATCCTATCGATATGCAATATTATGTAACGCGTTGCACTGCTGTTGCAAAGGCTATAAATTTCACAACATATGCTGGTGATCTTTTGATTCCACTTCTGATTCCTTTTGTTCCTCTCAGGAACTCAAGGCATCCCAAGGTGCTTTATGGCCAACAAAGTCTATTCTTTTCTCACCTATACTGCAATACCACACTGGCATAGACCAGGTATGCTAAGGCATTGCACTTCAGGAGAGACAAATTCATAGCAGTTATCACAAATGTAAATACTCATCTACCTGACAGTGTTTTCCAGAGTTCAAGTGCTGTCACTTAAGTTTAATCAAGAAACTGCCTTCATCAACTATCTCCCTCCTCCAAAATGAATTCATTAAAGCACAACAAAATCCAAATGATTGGCATAAGAATGATATAACTCACAGACATTACCACATGGTTTCTGCATATGTAGCCGACTGGTCAAGTGTTACAGCATGCTGAAGAAACAAGTGCATCACTATAAAGTAATCATTGTGTTCACTTCTGTTGATATACACACTCTAGTACTTAAAGTATCATATTTCGTCAATGTAATAACGGGGTCTTGTTGACTGAAGACTCCCAACAGCTCACCAAATGTTGATATTTGAAATCCTTGTAGAGACTACTTTTCGATCATCATTCACAACCCAGAGTTTGGGCCAATACCATTGAGCAAGGGGTTTGTGGAGCCCAAGTTGAGAACCTCTAACCCAGATGGACAGTCTTACTCAAATTTCTTTATTCTGGAGATATTTCTTTGTGGATCATAAAATACAATGATAAATTGTATCCATAGTTTGGGATTTTGATTTTAGGAAATCAGTTACTTGTGTTTAAGGTATATTTAAAGTTTCACCTAAACTTTTCTAAAAATCAATTCAAGATTGGAACACTATTAATTGCAAATCAGAAATGATATCTTCTCTTCACTGACTATATCAACAGCAGCCTAGTCCATGTTCTACTCTCTCTACACCCATGGTTGTGTGGGAAGGCACAACTTGAATGTTATCCATAAATTTGCCAATGACGCAGCTGTTGATGTCTGAACCTGAAATGGTGATGAAGAGGGGTATAGGAGTGAGGTAGATCAGCTGGTTGAGTGGTGTCACAACAACTTTGTACTCAACGTCAGTAAGACCAAGGGATTGATTGTGGACTCCTGGCAGGGGAAGTTGAGGGTATATACACCTGCCCTCATCAAGGAATCAGCAATGGAAAAGGTGAACAGTTTCAAGCTACTGGATGTCAACTTCTCTGAAGACCTATCCTGGGCCTACCGTATTGATGCAATTACAAACTACAGTGGCTATATTTAATTTAGAGTTTGAGAAATTTGGTATGTCACCAAAGACTCAAGGAAATTTTTACAGATGTAGTGCGGAGAGGATTCTAACTGGCTGCATCACTGTCTAGTATGGAGGAGCCACTGCTCAGAACTGGAAAAAGCTGGAAGTTACAAGCTTAGCCAGCTCCATCATTGGCACTAATCTCACCAACATTGAGTACCTTTTCAAAAGGCGATGCCTCAAAAACCAGCATCCATTACTGAGGGCTCCCATCACTCAAGACTTGCTATCTTATTACTACCACCAAAGAGGCAATAGTGGAACCTGAAGTGATGCACTCAACATTTCAGGGCAGGGGTTCTCAACCTTTGAACCCCAGATTGCCCCTGTTTTAGGGCAACACAATACTGGAGGAAGTCAGTAGGTCCAGCAGCATCCATGGAAATGAATAAACAGGCAATGTTTCAGGCCGAGACCATTCATCATGACATCCTCATCTTAACATTTTGGCTTCTCCCCCCCGCCGTCAGATTTTTGAATGGACAATGAACCAACTCATGAACAATACCTCACTACTTTTGCTCTCTTTCTGCACTACTTATTTTTTTTTATATATTTCTTAGTTTAATTTATTGTTTTTATTTATTGACCACTGCTGCCACGAAACAACAAATTTCATGACACACATGTCAGTGGTAATACACCTGTTTCTGACATTAAATCTAATTCTGATAGTTCAAAAATTTGAGAACTACATTTGACAATTTGATCTGCTGTAAATAATGTTTAAAATACAATAATATAAATAAAACAATATTTATATTTAGTAAAATATAAAAAACAAAATATAAACAGACTTCAAAAGCTGCACATTTAAAACAACCGTCAAGCTCTACCAAGCCTAACTTTATTAGATAAACAAAGCACACTGGTGCGTTAAGTTTACCCACCACCATTTTAACTCTTTCCAAAAATTAACCCGAAAACATGCCGATACTCCCCCTTTTTAATACTTTTGATCGAGTCTCAGTCAAAGGAGAATTTCTCATGGGATACAATAATTATATGAAATATGAATCCCAGCGTTGAGAATTTTCTGTTGCCTTGTCCCATTTACCTCTGTTTTCTAATGCAAATATAGCTGTCTCAGTTTTGTATACCTTTGATAATGGTATCAATCAGATGTTGCACTGAAAATATAGTTTATCAATAATAGCCATTTAATTAAAAATCAGGAAATATATAAAGAAGATTTATAAGAATGTTGAAAGGCCATTCTCATCAGGACAGATAAACAAATAAAGGCTCTTCGCTCCAAAAAAAAATCAATATTTTATGGCTGTTAGCAAGATGGGTTTTATTGTGTACTATTAAAAAAGGGGAAATAATCAGAGTGGTTAAGATCTGGAAGTCAGAAGTTAAGAACCTAGAGCTGAAAGTGACCTGTACTAACCTTGAACATAAAAGTGCTGAGGGTGTGGGTCCGTGAATTTAGTCCATTGATTGAAGATTTATTAATGTTGCATTACATGGATCAGTGTCAGATTTTACTTGAAATGTTCCTAATATGTTTTGGGACATTTAGTTACAACGAAATAGAGATTGTGGATTTGGTTGGAGGATCAGCATTCAAGACTTCTCTCTGAATTCTATCCTGCCTCCTGTTGTGAATGTGACAGGTGAATGTAATTTCAGGCTTGAAGCAGCATGGGCTGTTATATGTCAACATGTACTGTTCCTTCACTTTCAATTTTCATATCTCCTTTTCTAAAAACTGATTGATGCCAAGGCATATTCCCACTTGACAGTGTCTCTCTCTATACCTGACATGTGTTCACATAAATGTAAATACAATTTTTCCAAGTTATTCAAATGTGGAGGATCATGACCACAGCCGCCACACCCTATTCAACCTACTTGTCAACTGAAATTGTAATACCTGGATTTTACTTCAATGGTCACAATCAATACCAGGGATGGGATACTTCAGCTTTTTTAAAATCTGAGTCTAAGATCACAAAGGGTAGTACACTCAGTGTCCACTTTATTAGATACATATGTACACATGCTCATTAATGCAAATATCTAATTGCCCAATCATGTGGCAGCAACTCATTGCATAAAAGCAGGTAGACATAGTCAAAGATTCAGTTTTTGTTCAGACATCAGAATGGGAAGAAATGTGACCTAAATGACTTTGACTGTGGATTGATTGCTGGTGCCAGACAGGGTGGTTTGAGTATCCCAGAAACTGCTGAAACTCCGAGGATTTTCATGCACAACAGTTTTTTTTTGCATGTCGCACCAGACAGTCAGCCATTCTTGTCTGGTGCGTGGTGTCAGGATTGGTCTCCTTTCAGATTAACCGGCTCACGGTATGAACGTTCCTGACTCGACCCTTTTTTTTACGAGGCCGAGTGGCTAGCTCAATGTTCAACCCCGCACAAATGGAAAGCGTGCTTGGGGGGGTGGCCCACCTTGGATCGAACTCAGGAGCCTTCTCTCTGGAGTCCAGCACTGATGACATTGCACCACCAGCCAGCCAACAGTGTCTAGAGTTTACAGAAAAAAATTGTGGAAAAATAAACAAAAGCACCTAGTAAGTGGCAGTACCGTGGGTGAAAACGCCTTGTTAATAATAGAGGTCAGAGGAGAATAGCCAGGTTAGTTCAAGCTGACAGGAAAGTGACAGTAACTCAAATAAGCACATGTTAGTTACAATATCGATATGCAGAAGAGCATCTCAGAATGCACAACACATTAAACCTTAAACTGGGTGGGTTACAGCAGCAGAAAACTATGAATATACACTCAGTGGCCACTTTATTTGGTACAGGAGGTACCTAATAAAGTGGCTACTGGGTGTATATTACTATTACCAATACAGGCATCAGTTTACGTAGCATGGATCACTGGTCACATTTATGAATCCTTTTGAACCATCAGTGTTAATTAGTGGCTCATTCATCAGCTGCATCTCCAAAGGAGTTAACAGACCAAGCAATCATAAAATTAAGCAACTAATCTGAGAGTGGAGCACAGTTTCAGTTCATCAAACCAGTGTTATTTTTCCCTCTTTCAATTGGCTGATGCTTTAACATTAGGCCATTGTTTTTATAGCTTCTATATTAACATACTGAAATAGCTTCTTTCAATGTTTTGCATGATGGCTACTCAATGAATACCCAGAACAACTTTGATGTAGTAAAATATTAAAGAGTTCAACTTGACCTCCAAGTCAACCAGCCGGAAATCTTGCAATTAATTTGCAATTTTCCCATAACTCTACTTTTCAGTGAGGTTAAACTCCTGCCTTTATCTACACAAATCACCATAATTGGCTAAATTCACTCTGGAACTGCAAGAAATATGATAGCTTTACTAAGAGCTGAGTCATATTGACCATTTCTCAGAGAACATTTCTTTCCTTCACCGTGTAAAATGAACGTAGTGCAAGTCATTGTTATAAAATGCGTCGTTCCAGTTAGAATTTAACTCTATGATCGGGTGCTTCCAGCAAATATTCCTCTGCAAATCACAACTATAAAATCTACTCTCCCCTGAGAGTGTCAGCTCATGAAATCAGCCTTTACCTGTGGGTACAAAGTTTTTTTCAATTACAAAATTAGAAACATAAGCTAGAAAATAAGTATTTACTAGCTGAACAGGTAAGATTGATTCCCAAGATTGTACTTTAAATTTTGATGCACAGAGGTGTAGTTAAAAAAAACTAAAGAAAAAAGAATGACTAATTCGTTACTTATCTATTAAATAACCAATAACCTCACCATGAGCAAAGATCAATGTTGTTTAAAGTGGGAGTTTTGTCAAAAATACAATCAAAGGAAAAATCTCTTGGCATAACGTGAATGCTTCAATCAGTGTGTGAAGCTGACAAAACATTGGTGGTTGGTGAAGAACTGCTAGCTGGCTCCATTTTCCACAGAGTATCATTCAGTTCACTCAAAGCTTACAATATGCATGTGCTTAAATCATTAATTATTAGTTTACAGTTTGGAGTGCCTAAAAAAAACACTCTAAAATAAATATTGTCTTT
The DNA here is from genome assembly GCF_963921235.1 of Mobula hypostoma. Taxonomy (NCBI): domain Eukaryota; kingdom Metazoa; phylum Chordata; class Chondrichthyes; order Myliobatiformes; family Myliobatidae; genus Mobula; species Mobula hypostoma. Next base: position 15,077,538 of record NC_086118.1, read on the forward strand.
TTGGTGCACTGGGGACTAATAATAAATTATTATGCATGGCCATTTTCTAGAACTGATGTCTCCCTCGGAATCAAACACAATTTGGCAGAACCTGCCTGAGCTACACTTGAAGAGACTATAACTAATCTCATGTAAAAATAGAGGAATGATTTGAATTCCAATGTCATCCTCTGCAATTTCTGCAATGTTCAAAGTGCTTTAGAACTAATGATGTCCCTTTTAAGGTGTAATCACATTTAGGAAAGAGAGGAAAAAGACTTTTAAGCACAGTTATATTGGTTAGATAATTATGCTTTTTTTGGTTATGTATTAAGGTCACAGAAGTTAATTTCTCAATTTTTCCTGGAGATACTGCCAAGTCACTGATTAACATCTCATTCAGAAAACAACACATTAACAGTACAGACAGTATCCTCTCACCACTGGGCAGAAAAAGTCCAGGATTTTTTTTTTGCATTAGGTTTAAAGTTAGAGTTAGTTGGGGCTACACCCAACCAACTCAGAGCAGGTTTAGTAGTATCGCATTCTGATGTATAGGTGAGCTTAACTGAGTTAGAATCATGACGTACTTGGACAGAAATCCCAATTTTCTACTTAAATGTTTTATTCATCTCAGACTCAGTGCCTTTGCAGGTGAAGTACATGGAGACATTGGCAAAGACGTGGATATATACAACAACCAATTGAAATACACTGTTGCCATGACACAGGCTAAGGAAAACAGTAGAATGTGCTCATGGACCAATGAGAGCCACTCACATGCATAATCTGTCTCTGTACTGGCTATCACTCCTGATCACAGTTGTTCAAATTCAGTGTGTACCCCTGAGAGTACACACATAAAAGTTGCTGGTGAACACAGCAGGCGAGGCAGCATCTCTAGGAAGAGGTACAGTCGATGTTTCGGGCCGAAACCCTTCGTCAGGACTAATTGAAAGAAGAGCTAGTAAGAGATTTGAAAGTGGGAGGGGGAGGGAGAGATCCAAAATGGTAGGAGAAGACAGGAGGGGGAGGGATGGAGCCAAGAGCTGGACAGGTGATTGGCAAAAGGGATATGAGAGGATCATGGGACAGGAGGTGTAGGGAGAAAGAAAGGGGGGGGAGAAAGCCAGAGGATGGGCAAGGGGTATAGTGAGAGGGACAGAGGGAGAAAAAGGAGAGAGAGAAAAAGAATGTGTGTATGTAAATAAATAAATAACGGAAGGGGTACGAGGGGGAGGTGGGGCATTAGCGGAAGCTTGAGAAGTCAATATTCATGCCATCAGGTTGGAGGCTACCCAGACGGAATATAAGGTGTTGTTCCTCCAACCTGAGTGTGGCTTCATCTTTACAGTAGAGGAGGCCGTGGACAGACATATCAGAATGGGAATGGGATGTGGAATTAAAATGTGTGGCCACTGGGAGATCCTGCTTTCTCTGGTGGACAGAGCGTAGGTGTTCAGCGAAACAATCTCCCAGTCTGCGTCGGGTCTTGCCAATATATAGAAGGCCGCATCGGGAGCACCGGACGCAGTATATCACCCCAGCTGACTCACAGATGAAGTGTCACCTCACCTGGAGGACTGTCTGGGGCCCTGAATGGTGGTGAGGGAGGAAGTGTAGGGGCTTGCGTAGCACTTGTTCCGCTTACAAGGATAAGTGCCAGGAGGGAGATCAGTGGGGAGGGATGGGGGGGACAAATGGACAAGGGAGTCGCGTAGGGAGCGATCCCTGTGGAAAGCAGGGGGGGGGAGGGAAAGATGTGCTTAGTGGTGGGATCCCGTTGGGGGTGGCGGAAGTTACGGAGAATAATATGTTGGACCCGGAGGCTGGTGGGGTGGTAGGTGAGGACCAGGGGAACCCTATTCCTAGTGGGGTGGCGGGAGGATGGAGTGAGAGCAGATGTGCGTGAAATGGGGGAGATGCGTTTGAGAGCAGGGTTGATGGTGGAGGAAGGGAAGCCCCAATGAACTCATGAACACTTCTCTCCCTCTTTTTTGCACTACCTATTTATTCTTTTACGTATACTTCTTATTCCAATTTATAGTTTTTATTACTCCTGTATATACTGCTGCCACAAAACAAGAGATTTCACTGTATACCGGTGATATTACACCTGATTTTGATTCTGCTTGATGCTGCCACAAAGTGCCCAGAAGTAATAAGGCACCCTTCACTCCTGCACTAAAGTCCTTTTGTTTGACAGTCACCTAAGAAAAACTAAATTCCAACTATACTTTACTAGGTAGTAGTTAAATTGTTTCAGTTTAACCCTCTGCTAGCATGCATCATTGCCTAATGACTGTATTTAAAGACTTCTTTCATCTTGATGAATGTTCTGACGAAAGATCTCCGACCTGAAACATTAGGTTTCTTTCTCCCTAGAAATAAACTCCCAAACCTGCTGAGTACTTCCAGGACCTTCTCATCCCCCATTCCAGTATCTTCTTGCACCACACTGAATTTGCTTCCCGTGTTAGTGTTTTGACTTTTTCAAATCATTATTTCTGAAGAAATATGTAGACTGAAATAAATTAAGTGATACATAGGTAACAACACAAGAAAATCTGCAGATACTGGAAATCTTAAGCAACACACACAAAACATACTGCCTGGCCGGCTGAGTTCCTCCAGCATTTTGTGTGTTTTGCAATACAGGTAAGTTAATTACTCCTTTGAAACCTGCAAAGATGAAAGGGGGTGTCACTCACTAATTTGAGAAAGGAAGGGTAAACTAAATACTGTACACCCAGGTAGGTATATTTTGATTAGTGCAACTCTTTAGCTTATCAGAAATCTAAATAGCAATAATGACAAAATAGTAGAATTGATTATGGGTTACAATGGCCCAAGTCAAGAAATAAAAATCAATTTGGATCTTCCAAATAGATTTCAGAACTGTGCTGCCAGCACTTCAGGGGTGTTTAGATCTGTGAATGCTGAAGAATCCTGAACTAGCGGAAAAAAATTAAAAATTAGTCTTCATTGGCAAAGTTGGTGAGTGGGACGGAGAAGACAAAGGAGATGAAAACACAAGGGAATATATTGAGCTGATAATAGCAAGGATGTGGGACATACATGTGGGTCAGTCTGTACTAATGGAGAGAGAAAAATTGAGCTAAGTTACTAGTTAAGTTATAGTTTGATGCAAACATGTGAAGAAAACCTTCCAATTTACTCCACAATGGATCCCTGAAATTTTAATCCTCGTTATCAGTAGAATAAAGCTTGATTTTTAAATTAACATGCCATACCAAATGGAAGGTTGATCTCCAAGACGTGCAACGATGATGAGGTTGACTTTACCAGAAACTGTTTTAAGGGTAACGAATAAACTCCTTTCATGCTTCCAATCAAGTTCAAGTATCAATTATAAGCGATCTTTCAATGACCAACTCTGTCATCTTCATCAGGGATGCTTTAAGGGCAACTTTCTTGCATTTTATTTCCCTTTCCACTTTCCTTGACTACAATTTGAACAACTAGATGAAACTTACAAGAAGAAAGGAGCTTAAACTTTTACAGACTAAAGTATTTGATGATTTCTCTGATGAACGTAGGTCGTGCTGTTGAATCATAGCTCTGGTGACATGGATTCATTTCTGCCCATTGGTGCTGTTTGTGTTTCCCTAGACGCTCCTGCTTCCTCTCACATCCCAAACATGTGGGGTTTTTAGTGAATTATCTACAATATATTACCTCTGGTGTAGGTAAGAAAATTGGCAGGTGAGGAGGCGATTAATAATGTGTGTTAAAGAAATGGTGACAGGAAAGTAAAAAGAGGAAAGGGGTTGATGGCATTGCTGGTAAACTCGGTGGGAGGAGAAGATGGCAGCGCGACACAGCTCGCAGCGGCCACTCCAGTGGTTATGTCTGTTATTTGTCAAGTAGGGTGCCGTGCACAATCCTGATTTGATGGAGACGGACGTGAGAGCACGGAGGAACATCTGGTGAAACTTCTGAAATGCCTGTTTCGCTGCTGCTGCTACTGTGTGGTCCAGGATCTCCGGAGGGGAAGGCCCCGAGTCCTCGGCTTTGCTTGTTGCTCCGCAGCCGGGGCGGGGTTGTAGTGCTTGGCAGAAGACAGTGCTCGGAGAGGCTGTGTCGGAGGGGCTGGTCAGAGGCTCGAAGTTTTTGGATGGACTCAAGAGTCTGCTATGGTCAGGTGCTTCCAATGGTGTTGCATCGGCAAGTTTGTGGTGCTTGGAGGTTCATGGCGAGGAGAGTTTATCCCTTCTGCTGCCTGCGTGAGATGATGAGTCTATCAGGACTTCGAGACTTTTTTTTACTGTGCCCACGGTCTGCTCTTTATCAAATTACCGTACTGCTTTGCACTGTTGTAACTATATGTTATAATTATGTGGTTTTGTCAGTTTTGGTCTTGGTTTGTCCTGTGTTTCTGTAATATCATACTGGAGGAACATTGTATCATTTTTTAATGCATGCATTTCTAAATGACAATAAACGAGGACTGAGTGTCCTCATAATCTAATGATTTGATGGGCAAAATGGCTGCCTTCTAGGATGTAGGAAAGATAAGCCACATCAAGTTCTGCTTTGATACTGGTGCATTTCAGTCATTAAGAACTGATAGATCAGTTGGTTCAGGATTAACACTGCTTTGTAAGTAGAGGAGTTATATTGATAAATCAGAATCAGGATCAGATCAGAATCAGGTTTAATATCACTGGAATATGTTGTGAAATTTATCTTAGTGGCAGCAGTACAATGCAATCCATAATAATAGAAAACATGAGAGTTACAGTAGGTACATGTATTTTAAGTAAGTAGTGCAAAAATAAAAATTAAAAAATACTGAGGTAGTGTTCATGGGTTCAACAACCTTTCAGAAATTGGATGGCAGAGGAGAAGAAGCTGTTCCTGAATTGCTGAGTGTGTGCCTTTGGGTTTCTGTACAGGAAGATGGGTTAGCAATAGCACTCTAAAAACAACATGTCACTCAAATTACATTATATATTTTGCTTCGTATTCCATCATTTAATGTTTAATGCAGTGTTACTTTTAAAAGAGCAGTTATGCTTTTCATTTACATTCTAGTATCAAATTGTATTTGAGATTCTTTATTTGTATTTGGTTCCTGCAGTTTGATGAAATCCAATGAAGTGGCGTATTAGAGACAAAGCATACATCCCAGTTGTAGACTGCAGGAAAACTGAAAGAATAAGGAGCTGTAGAAGTATGAAAGAAATGGTGATCATGATCCAAGCAAATATTTATATACCTCAGCACAATATTAAAAGCAGGCATGGATTGATTTTTTTTTTGGTTGTTTGCAATGTGGTTGGCTCTGATAAGGCCAGTCTTTATCACCAACCCCTAAATTCCCTTTGGAAAGAGATGATGGGCCACTTTCTTAAACCACTGCCCATAAAATGCTGAGGAGGGAGTTCCAAGATCTAGACCCAAGAATGATGAAGGAACAGCAATATGTTTCCAAATCAGGAGACACAAGACAAGATTGTTGGTTTGGTGGGATCATGGTCCAGAGGTTGGTAAAAGTAGATGTCAGAGAGTTGCAGTCTGGTCTCTGCAAGGCAGAGCTCAGTCAGCCAGGCTACAACAGCACCACATTTATCTGTGTGTTTGATTGTTGAGGGGGTCATTATTCAGGAGTACATAACAGGAGGTGTACTTCCAAGTCCGAATGATATGTGATTTAAAGAGGAACCTGGAATGATGGTGTTCCTGCTGAATTTAGATTTAAAATTATCCTCTTCAATCTGCTCAATAAAAGAGATCTTTCAGCAGCATAGGAAGGTAACATGACAAACTTCTTTACAGTAATTTTTTCTGCAATGAAACATTCAGTGTTAAATGCCTAAACCCCCACACCACCAATGTCTAGGGTAAAACAAATTTGCACATAGTAGGAAGTTTTAAATATTACAGTCCCAGTTTTAAAAAACTACATTCTCTTAGCAACAAAGGCAAAATAGAAGATGACTCAGTCATATTTGAAAATGTCTGTAACTTATTCTGGTATTAGTTGACACATGTAGTGTTCAGGAAACAAATCGGGGAAAGCTGTTGTCTACATTCCTTTAACAACCAGTCGAAGAGCACAGTAATGATCTGTTGCACATTCAGAGCGGTGAGCCAGTTGTGCTGACCATGCAGATGAAAATCAGAGAACTGCAGGGACTAAAAGTCTGAAACAAAAAAATACTTAGCCATTCAAAAACAGACTTTTAAGTTAAAGATCCTTGATGCTAAAAATGAGAAAACAAATAGTTTGAAGATGCAGAAGCAGCGTGAGGGGATCAGATAGGTCAAAGAGAACATCTCTGACAGGGTGGCCTATTATGTAAATCTGAACTGGCTGATTGCTAAATTAATTCAGGCAGTTAACAGACTCAAAGATCCAAAATACATTTATTATCAAAGTATGTATGTAGTATACAACCCTGAAATTTGTATTCCTACAGACACCCATGAAACCAAGAAAACAATGGGCCCTGTACAAAAAAAAATAAACATCAAGCCACCCCCACTTCCCTGCACAAAAAAAAAACAAATTGTGCAAATGGCAAGAGAAAAAAAACAAGACAAAAACACAGAATATGAAAGTCTAGGCATATTCGGTTTCGTGCAGTTTGTCAAAATAGTCCAATGGACCGCACGGCGTCTTTGGGCAAAACGAGGGGAGCTGGTGTCTGCCTACTTATCAACAATGCGTGGTGCTCGGACACAGTGGCACTGACAAGCTCCTGCAGCCCGGACCTGGAACACCTGTCGGTGAAGTATTGCCCTTAATATCTGCCACGGGAATTCACCTCAGTCATACCGACAGCGGTCTACATTCCCCTCCAGGCGGACGTGGAGTGTGCTTTGAACACACTGTATGCTAACATTAGTGAACTTGAGACCAGGTATCTGGAGGCTTTGCTCATTACAGCCGGGGACTTTAACCAGGCCAACCTCAGAAAGGTGCTGCCAAAGTCATACCAACATGTCTCCTGCCCCACTAGAGGCCCGAATATACTTGACCACTGCTACACAGCAGTCAAGGATGCCTATCGTTCCATCCAGCGACCTCACTTCAGAAAATCGGGCCATCAGGCCGTACTCCTCCTCCCAGCTTACAAACAGAAACTGAAGCGGGACGTCACAGTGTCAAAAGTAGTGTCACGTTGGACGGAGGAAATGGATGAGGTCCTCCGTGACTGCTTTGAATCGGTGGACTGGTTAGTATTCAAGGACTCAGCAGCTAACCTCGATGAGTATGCATCCGCTGTCACTGACTTTATTTGGAAATGCACGGAGGACTGTGTGTCTCGCAAGACAATCCGGGTATTCCCTAACCGGAAACCTTGGATGAATTATGAGGTCAAGTCCCTTTTGAAGGCTAGAGCTGCGGCTTATAGGTCCGGGGATACCAGCCGCTACACGGAATCCAGGCATGAACTCCGGAAAGCCATTAAGGGCGTCAAGAGGCAATATCGAGCCAAGTTGGAAGCCCAGGCTAACCAGAGGGATGCCAGTAGACTATGGCAGGGTCTAAATGAGATCACTGGGCGCAAAGAAAAGACTGGGAATATCAATAACTGTGGCGCTTCTCTTCCTGACAAACTTAACGTATTCTACGCAAGATTCGAACAGAAGAGGAGCGTTCTTCCGGATGAACCGGACCTGGTGGCATCGAGATTCATCGTCACCAAAGAGGACATTAGAAGGGCCTTCCTGAAGATAAATCCAAGGAAGGCGACAGGCCCAGATGGCGTCCCAGGACGGGTTCTCCGGGCCTGTGCAAGCAAGCTAGCTGGAGTGTTTGCTGACATCTTCAACTGCTCCTTGCTTCATTCTAAGATCCCCTTGTGTTTTAAGAAGGCAACAATAATCCCAGTGCAAAAGAAGAGCAAAGTGGCATGCCTGAATGACTATCGACCTGTGGCTCTGACATCAATTGCAATGAAGAGCTTCAAGTGATTGGTTATGGCACACATCAACCACAGCCTGCCGGTCAACCTCGACGTTTTGCAATTCACCTACCGGAGCAACAGGTCAACGGCAGATGCCATCTCTCTGGCCCTACATTCCTCCTTAGAACACCTGGAGAATAAAGATGCATACGTAAAGCTCCTTTTCATTGACTACAGCTCTGCCTTTAATACCATCGTTCCAAATAAGTGGATTCCTAAGCTCCGGAAACTGGGCCTTGGCACTCAGATCTGCAGCTGGATCTTCAACTTCCTCACAGACAGGACCCAGGCTGTATTAACAGGGGACAAACTCTCCTCTACAATCACTCTAAGCACTGGTGCGCCACAAGGCTGTGTACTCAGCCCCCTGCTGTACTCACTGTACACCCATGATTGTGTAGCCAAGTTTCCATCAAACTCGATATATAAGTTTGCTGATGACACAACAATTGTAGGCTGTATCTCGGGTAATGATGAGTTTGAGTACAGAGAGGAAACTGAGAACCTGGTGGCATAGTGCGAAGACAATAACCTATCCCTCAACGTCAGCAAGACGAAGGAATTGGTTGTTGACTTCAGAAGGAGTAGCGAACTACACGACCCCATTTACATCGGTGGTGCACAAGTGGAACAGGTCAAAAGCTTTAAGTTCCTCTGGGTCAATATCACAAATGACCTGACTTGGTCCAACCAAGCAGAGTCCACTGCCAAGAAGGCCCACCAGTGCCTTTACTTCCTGAGAAAACTAAAGAAATTTGGCCTGTCCCCTAAAACCCTCACTAATTTTTATAGATGTACCGTAGAAAACATTCTTCTAGGGTACATCACAACCTGGTATGGAAGCTGTCCCTCTTCCCTCCGGGAGAAGGCTCAGGAGCTTGAAGACTCATACGGCCAGATTTGGGAACAGCTTCTTTCCAACATGTGATAAGACTGCTGAATGGATCCTGACCTGGATCTGGGCCATACCCTCCAAATATCCAGATCTGCATCTCAGTTTTTTTTTGCACTACCTTACTTTCCATTTTTCTATTTTCTATTTATGATTTATAATTTAAATTTTTAATATTTACTATTGATTTGTAATCCACAGAGCGGGAAGCACAGAATCAAATATCGCTGTGATGATTTTATGTCCTATATCAATTGTTTGGCGACAATAAAGTATAAAGTATAAAAAACAACAAAAAAAAAGGAGTGACCAGAAACCAGAAAGACATCATAACATGAACTAGAGTCCAACCACAAACCATGTTGATTACTGCTCGCCCAAGATCCAGAACAATAGTAGCTTCCTCCAACAGCATTAAGGGACAAAGACACAGCCACACACGGAGAACTTCTCCCGACAGCATCGAGGGAGGCAGATACCATTCAAATGCAGGGACCTTCTTCAAGGAACAGCGAGCAAGAGGGAGAGAGAGAGAGACCGCCTTACGCAGACACCCTCCTCCGGCAGCACAGAGCGAGGGGTTGGTAGACAGTGCTGAACAGCCGCTCATCTTCCGCATTCATTGCAATTACTTCATTCGTCCTCGGTGCTTTAATGGGGTAGATCAGTGAGAAATGGAGTCAATCATGAGTTTGCACCCTGTCTCCAGGCTTCCTGGCCTCAATGCCGCACGTTCGCTTGAAACACGCTCGGAGACAGAAAAGTGCCAGATTGCTCAATCGACCTGAAAAACACTCCAGCAAAATGTCGATTGCAGGCTCCAACAGTAGCAGAACCACATTTGAAAGAAAAAGAAGTAGTTTCACGACCTGTCTGGGGGATGGCACCCTTGGTTGCGTTGTTCACTGGCGCCATCTTAAAAAGGGTAAATGCAAAACGGGACACATAATTTGAAATGCAGGTCGTAACTGTTTCAGAAATATGAAACCAAATGAAACATTGGAAACGCAAACAACAGGAATTCTGCAGATGCTGGAAATTCAAGCAACACACATCAAAGTTGCTGGTGAACGCAGCAGGCCAGGCAGCATCTCTAGGAAGAGGTACAGTCGACGTTTCAGGCCGAGACCCTTCGTCAGGACTAACTGAAGGAAGAGTTAGTAAGCAAACATTGGAAACATTGGAAATGTACATTAGATCACACAGAGAGGGAAAATACTGAATTAACTTTACAGAAGGATAACAAGTAAAGAAATGGACAGTTCTTATATAAAAGCGAGTGAGTTATCAGAAGTTATTGAATTTCGAATTGAGTCTGAAATGGGCAAGTGCTCAAATAGAAAATAAGATTTTGTCTCCATAGTTCCACTGTACCTCATTGCAGATATAACAGACAGATGAGTCAGAATCCGAGAACAATGGAGAACTAAAATGACAAGCAATGAGAAACACAGGGTTTGTCCTTGCAGATTGCTTGTGGGTACTCTATAAAGCAATTAACCAGCTTGCACTTGCTTTCTGCAGTAGAAAGGAGACTACATTAAAATCTTTTCAAGTTACAAGCCAACTGATCCAGCCCAGCAGCCTATCTGTGTTTCTTCATGTAGTCTTTGCAATGGAGTTTGGGATGGCTGACTTGTTATTATCTTTTTTAAGATCACCATAGAAAAATCTTTTAGACAGTCAATTACTGTCCATATATCTGACTCAGCTGACAGAGGTCATTTGTCTACGTGTTAGCCTGGCTTTCATACTTGGTTTCGCTGTAAGCCATAGTGTTTCTTTGTTGGTGATTTAGTCAGAATGATTTAATTCCCATTGTGCCACGTAGGTGGCTTTGCTGCAGGCAGTAAAACTTGTTGTAATAATGACTAAGTTCACAAACAAGTGGAAGAGACAAGGAAGCAATAAACTCAGCAAACATTAAAATGAAACCATTTGAAACATGCATTTTGTAGAAATATTGCTCCCCCAGCACAATCCCTCACTATCTTGTCCAGCCTCTTAGTAGATGAATGGAGTCACAAAGGTTTTAACAAAAAACTTACTTTCTACATTTTACTTGTGCTAAAACAGGACTGTGTAGCATGCTAATGCTCCTTTAGTAAGTGCTCTAAGAATCACAGATTTCCACTCTGATGCTAACAAATAATGTGGCGTGGTTAGCTTATTCAAAGAAATGCGGTGTCAGTTCCATTCAAGTGCAGGTTTAATTAAAATTCAATCTTTATGAATGTAGCCAAATGAAACAGTGTTGCACCAGTGCCAAGGTGTAAAACACATTACCAACTGCACACTGCACATTGCACAAATAACACATATGGTTACGATTTCAGAAAAATATGCAGTCACAAAGAAAAAGATATTGTCCAAGTCCCTGCGAGTCATGACTGTAGAATTGACCTAGTTCAGCTTGTTCTTCCACTGAGCGGACACCAGAGGGCAGCACAAAGTGAACACTGGAGGGTAACACCACCATAATGAGCCAACCCCCAACCCCCGTATGGGTTCTAGCTCGCCCCACAGATGCTCTCCAATATTGACTCGGTGTCTCCTCCCTGCTCAGCTGCAACAGGCTATCCCGTGGCACGAGTCCAGTCCTTGCCACTACCAATGTCAAACGGGGTCTCGTAATCAAAATAAAAACGTCTAAAACAATCACTCGCATAGCATATCATCCAACAGTACACGACAAGTCCAGGCAACCAAACAAAATGGTACTCAAATCCGGCTCCATCATTATCAAACAATTTGCTAATGGGATAGTTCTGAAGTACTTGATGTTCTTAGTGTTCGGCAGTGACTTAGGATCATAAAAAAGACATACATGGTGAACAAAAACAACTTTGACTGGACTCCGAGTGGCTGCTGCATCCGAGTGTGTTGCCATCTTACCGGAAGGAATGATTGCTGATTTATCGTTTAATCCTTCAACTGCAAGGTATGACCTTGGAAGACGGCCTCAAAAGGACACCTGCCCAATTATTCGCTACTCCAACCATTGGAAAGTGCTAGTTCTTCAAGATTGGCTGTGCCAATGATGAAAGAGGGGTAGAAGGCTTCTAGGATCTCGTTGGGGAGTTGGACAACTTGTGGAGAATATCGTGCAAAGATTCTCTGTGCTTCCCTTAAGATATAGAAGGGCACTATTCCATCCTTAAAAGTCTATACTGGCTCAGGTGCAATCCCATTCCCCACAGATTTTCCCTGTAATCTATGCCTCACCACTTGCTCACTAATTCTGTCATTTACCTGTACTAGGGATAATTATCTTCCCTACCTGCAAGATGTTTAACATAAGAGCGAAACCGAGAGGACCTGGAGGAAATTCATGTGATCGCAGGCAGAGCATGCGAACTCCACACAGACAGCTCTGTAGCTGTGAGGAAGAAGTCCTGCATGCTGCACCTCTGTGCTGGCCACATGGGATTCATAAGCAGTACTTGAGCAAGAATACCAAAAAAGTGCTCTTCCCACTTCCACAGCCCACTTCCCTTCCAAACTGCAGACTTCCCTGGTCCACTGCAGTCAGGCAAGCAACCTTATATTCAATTGCATTTAATAGGAGAAAGAAGCTCAAGCTTTAATTCAAGTCTGGAGTTCTCACCTTCGTTTATAGATAATCATTTTCCACATTCCTACTTAATGACCTGTCCTCAGTAAAACTGGAAATGTCATAATTTGTCCTGTCAGCCATATCACTGATAAAAGTTGTGAATATTTGAAACACCAGCTCTAATCTGTGCTGTATCAGACTAGGCACAGCTTGCCAATCTGAGAAGCACTGTCTTATTAAAGTGGAATGCTTTGGAAGCTGCCTTTGTGTTGGATATTTAACAAAAATAAATGGACTTCTTAATGGTGTTCCTAAGTCTGGGATGGCACACAGCTGAAAAATATCCGTGCAAATCTAACACTTCAGTAAAGCCTGCTGGTTATGTGCTTTGCTCACTGGTACTGCAGAAGCGAAGGTAAAGTGTGATACTGTTTTCCTGGGAATTATCTGCCATCTCTTGTTCAAGTACATTTCAGGCAATTTCACACCTGGGTTACTCTGCACAATCTGTGTCCTTATGAAGCCAAAATCTTGATTATATAGCTATGTAACTAACCTTTAAATATTACATTTGAGAACATATTAAACACAGAAGTGTCATCCAATCCACAGAAAACTCTTTGCTGAAGAGCTCTAATGTGAATATTGTTTGCTTTTAGATGTTCATACCTAATATTGCTTTCTAAATGTTATTTTAACAATCATGTAAAAAGGAATAACAACATTTGTAAAGCCAAATGACTTCATACATATTTTTATACATTAGCTAACAGCAGAGTCACAGCAAAACTTCCTAAAACTTCAAATTCCACCCTAAAATGTTTCCACGTAATAACTTTGTTGAAAGCATGTTTTGAGTTAGAAATTTTGTAGCAACAGATTGGGTGTAAACCTTGACATAGGTCATTTTGTTCTGATCATTAGCTATTCCATTGCATGGAGCATTTTAACCCTCCCCTGGAGCCTGTATCAAAACAGTATGTTCCCTCACTTTAATAGTGGTCAATTTCAGAAGAAAAACCTGAAATGTTAATATTTTTCATTTTCTTACATTTAGTTTTTGATTTTAACCTAAAGTCTTCTGTTTAACCATTCCCTGCCTCCAACAATCAAAACCACTTCCCTTCGGAGATCGTAGCTTTCTGGTGACGTGCAGTTTCAGACACCAACAGTTTCCCTCTGTCTTGTTCAAGTGGCCATAGTCTATGTCTGGGTCTAAACAGTGATTATCAGCAGTAATGCAAATGGTCATTGTAACTACAGCCGAGCTCAATAATGACCTCATTTGACCAGATTTCCAATCCAGGACACCAGCTAAAAAAAAATGGGAAGCCGAGCCAACTTCTCTACTCCACCTCAACTCCCCAAGGCCACTGAGCACCATGGTTACATTTTCATATTAGGAAGGAAATATAATATCATTGTGGTGCCTGTATTCCAGGAAAGAGTGGGTTTTGAATGTTCTGCACTGGCTTTAATGCCACAGTGAAAATTTAGTTAAATGGGAATTTTGAGTTTTTGGGGCACAGGGCACACTTTACTATGTAAAGTAATGGGGGGCTGTGAAGTCAGATGTATCCGTTTTGCAATAGAATAAAGGGAATTACAGAGGCATGAGAGAGGTGTTTGCCTAGGTGGATTGCAGAGGGGTACTGGTGGGGATGACAGCAGGGCAAAGGTGACTGAAGTTTCTGGGAATAGTTCACAAGGCACAGGATGCCCTACAGAACATGTTGTTCTCAAATGGCAGGGGTAGACAACCATGGCAGAAAACGGAAGATAGGCACTGCATAAAAGTCGAGGAAAGGGCATATAATGTAGCAAAAGTGAGTGGGAAATTGAATGATTGGAAGCTTTTAAAATCCAACAAAATGCAACTAAAAAAGCCATACGAAGGGAAAAGATGGAATATGAGGGCAAACTAGCCAATAATATAAAGCAGGATAGCCCAAAGATTTTCAGTTATATAAAGAATAAAATGGAGGTGAGAGTTGATATCGGACCACTGGAAAATGATGCTGGTGAGGTTGTAATGGAGGACAAAGAAATGGCAGATGAACTAAATAAGTACTTAGCATTAGTCTTCACTGTGGAAGACACTAGCAGTGTCCCAGAGACCCGTGAGTGTCAGGGAGCAGGAGTGAGTGCCATTGCTATTGCAAAGGAAAAAGTGCTAGGCAAACTGAAAGGTCTTAAGGTGGATAAGTCACCAGGACCGGATGGACTACATCCCAGAGTTCTGAAGGAGGTTGCTAAAGAGATAGCAGATGCATTGGCCATGATCTTTCAAGAATCACTTGATTCTGGCATGGTTCCGGAGCACTGGACAATTGCAAATATCACTCCACTCTTTAAGAAGGGAAGAAGGCAAAAGAAAGGAAATGATAAGTCAGTTAGCCCAACCTCAGTGGCTGGGAAAGTGTTGGAGACCATTATTAAGAATGAAGGTTTCAGGGTACTTGGAGACTAATGATAAAACAAGTCAAAATCAGCATGGTTTCTGTAAAGGGAAATCTTGCCAGACAAATCTGTTAGAGTTTTTGGAGGAAGTTACAAGCAGGGTTGACAAAGCAGAGGCAGTGGATGACATTTATTTGGATTTTCAGAAGGCAATTAATAAGGTGCCACACATGAGGCCTCTTAACAAGATGAAATCCTATGACGTTACAGGAAAGATACTGACATGGATAGAGGGCTGGCCGACAGGCAGGAAGCAGCGAGTAGGAATAAATGGGGCCTTTTCTGGTTGGCTGCCAGTGACTAGTGGAGATGTTCCTCACAGATCAGTATTGGGACCACTACTTTTCACATTGTTTGTCAGTGATCTAGATAATGGAATTGATGGCTTTGTAGCAAAGTTTGCAGATGATACAAAGATAGGTGGAGGGGCAGGTAGTACTGAGGAATCAATGGGATTGCAGGAGGACTTAGACAAATGGGCAAAAAATTGGCAGATGGAATACAGTGTTGGGAAATGTATGATAATGCATTTTGGTAAAAGGAACAAAAGTGCAGACTGTTACCTAAATGGGGAGAAGGTTCAAATATCAGAGGTGCCAATAGACTTGTGAGTCCTTGTGCAAGACTCCCAGAAGGTTAACTTACAGGTTGAGTCTGTGCTAAAGAAGGCAAATGCAATGTTAGCATTCATTTCAAGGGGAATAGAATATAAAAACAAGGAAATAATTCTGAGGCTTTATAAGACACTAGTCAAGCCATGCTTGGAGTATTGTCAACAGTTCTGGGCCCCATTACTCAGAAAGGATGTGTTGTCATCGGAGAGAGTCCAGAGGAGGTTCACAAGGATGACTCTGGTAATGAAAGGGTTAACATATGAGGAGCATTGGGCAGCTTTGGGCCTGTACTCACTAGAATTTAGAAGGATGTGGGGGGATCTCATTGAAACCTACTGAATGCTGAAAGGTCCAGATAAGGAGGATGTGGAGAGGATGTTTCTTACGCTGGAGGTATCCAGGACTAGAGGGCACAGCCTCAAAATTGAGCAGCAACCTTTTAGAACAGAGGTAAGGAGGAATTTCTTTTTAGCTAGAGAGTGGTGAATCTGTGGAATGTTCTGCTACAGGCCACCATGGAGGCCAAGTCAGTGGGTATATTTTAAGTGAAAGTTGATAGTTTCCTGATTGATCAGGGCATCAAAGGTTATGGCAAGGAGGCAGGTATATGAGGTTGACAGGGATCCAGGATCTGCCATGATGGAATGGCGGAGCAGACTCAATGGGCTGAATGGCCTAATTCTGTTCCTATGTCTTATGGTCTTCTAACTTCCCCATTCTATTTTAACCATGTATTTTGAGCCATGTAAAATCATTCTGTACCATGCCAGCATGATGCATTATAGCTCTTGTATTTTCCACTTCTCTGAATAAGACTGGCAGCTTACACCTACAGCTGTTAATAACTGATTTGATGCTGTCTAACAGGTTTAAGATACAGTCTTCATGGCTGGCAATGGACAACTCAGTTTAATCAAATGTGAAAATGCAGAATGTAATATGGTAATCAACATCACCACCGCAACTCCCCATCACGGTTCAGATAAATAATCATCCTATTTTCTTAAATACTGTGTGGGAAAAAATGGTTCTAATTTGGTAAGCACAAAGCAATATACACTTCTTGCCTTTCAGAAATAGTACTTGTTTACAGGCAATCCTGATGGTTAAGAATGACTTTTTCTACTGTAGTTTTGCAAGTTCTGAGGTGATCGATGAGGCCAATGTGAGAACCAGAAAGTCTTCTATAGATGGGGCTGAAGGCAGCCAACAGTGCAAGCAACTGGTTGACTGTGAAGTGGTGTGCTCCTTCTATCATTTATATAGGGTCTCTGTGAGTTTATGTGGTACTGACAGCCTTGTTACTGGACTGCTGTCTCTATTTTGCAGTCAATGATCACAGACTCCCAAGAGTCAACTGGGATATTTCAGCTTTTCAACAACATTCCTGGATGTGGCAATCTCTTCCTGCGATGGCACTGGAAATAGACTGATTGACATTGAACACGTGAATGATGTGGCCTTCTCAATGGAGCCAATTAAGTGTAATTAGGTTCTCTGGACTGGGGACGCTGTCTGGAAGTTTATCCTTCCAGAAAATCTGGAGAGCTTAGCAAGACAGCGTTGATGGTAGCTTTTCAAAGTCTTGGTAAGCCTCTGGAGAACACCAACCACTCCCCACATCTTGAGAGCCAGTTATCGGCAAAGGCAAACAATGGTGAAATTCACCACTGCCCAGCCTTTGGTCAATTGAAGGAAAAAGATTTCTGAGAATCAGTACTAAGGAGGATATCATAGCTCTAGATCACCTAAAAACAATCACTGTATGTAAAGAATCTTGATGTATTCCTGAAAACAGACAGAATGCTCGAGAAGCTTGGCAGGTCAGACAGCATCTATGGAAAAGAGTAAACAGTCCACTTTTCAGGCTAAGACACTTCTTCGGGTCTGTTCTCTTTTCAATAGATACTGTCTGACCCGCTGAGTTCCTCTAGTGTTCTGTGTGTGTTGCTTTGGATTTCCAGCATCTGCAGATTTTCTCTTGTTTGTATTCCTGAGAAGCATGATTAAGCAATGCCTTATATCTCATATATCCTGAAGACAAAGATGGATATGTCTATGTAAATATACCATTATTGATAGTACATTTGCATAGATTTGGCATGGTTACCTGATGAGCTCATGTGTCACAAGACTCCAGTAAAATAATCAGTTGGCACTTATCCCTGGGATTCCTGCATAAATAATTATTACTTACGCAAAGTGCAAATGGATGACTAATGTCCACGGATGCAGTGATGAATTGATGCCTCCAGGATAGAAAAAAAACTCACTAAGCCTCTGCGGTAAAATTCTAGCTACATACAGTCGTCCCTTGGTATCCGCGGGGGATTGGTTCCAGGACCCCCCGCAGATACCAAAATCCATGGATGCTCAGGTACCTTATATAAAATGGCATAGTATTTGCATATAACCTACGCACATCCTCCCGTATACTTTAAATCATCTCTAGATTACTTATAATACCTAATACAATGTAAAAGCGATGTAAATAGTTATACTGTATTGTGTAGGGAATAATGACAAGGAAAAGCAGTCTGTACATATTCAGTACAGACGCAACCATCGTAGCTCTTCTGGGAACACTGTTGCTGCCTCAGCATCAGCCGATGTCGATTCTCCTGTGATCTTTAAGTTCTTGAGGCTGTAGCGCTTTACATAGCCAAACAGCCATCCCTTACTAGCCTTAAACTCCTTCATCGTGCTCACAACACAAGTAGTGAATGAACGAGACACAGGGCAAACAATGCTCAAACAACGAGTGCTGGAGAGAGACTGAGGATCTGTGGAATGTCGGGAGGCTACAGCAGGGTATACCTACACATCACTTCATTTGCGTGGATTCAGCGTAGTGCTCGGCGCGTGGCAAATTCAAGTTTTGCTTTATAGAACTTTCTGGAATTTTTTTTTTCGAATATTTTCGATCCGCGGTTGGTTGAATCTGCAGATGCGGAACCTGCAGATGTGGAGGGCCAACTGTATTCTGTTCCAGCAAATCAGAGAGAGTTTGAGTATCTGACACTTTAAAGAACCAGTCTAACAGGTGATTGGCAATCAGTTAAAAGAACATCACTTCATTAACTGAAAGGTGCTTGGTGAGATTTCATTTTGTTCTGTTTCCTTTATTTTCTTCTCTTACAAAACAGTACAACTATTCAGTATTATGAGATCATAGCTCAGAAACGACTCTAAGAGAAAGAAATTCCAAATATGTCAGACTTTGAGGAAAGCAGTTTGTGATGCAGAACGCTATAATGCAGAATATTCAGAGATTGCATCATTCCACTTGCTGTGATGTTTAAATTCATCGAATGGTATTTATCAAATGATTTGTGGTAGTACATTGATAGATAGAAAGGCTGAACACGTTTCAGAAGTGGTCAGAAAAACTACAACACCTCTTTGGTCACGAAGGGTTTATAATCCAGGAAATAATGATTTTCAATCAAACCCAAATAACCTTATATGCTCTTTTGTCTCAGTTTCTGCATGGAATGGAATATAACAAATATACTGCATGGATCTGCTAACATTAGCCTGAACTGTTTTTGAAACAGCAATGCCACAGGCACAGTAGATCTAGGCAAGTTTTTCATGTTTAACTGCAGGGTTTCCTGAAAACCAACTAAAATCCAAGCCACAGGCAAATTATTTAAAGCCATACCCAAACCAGAAACAATAGGAAAGGTCTGAATAAATCTGCAGTTAATGCTGAGTATAATTAACATGCTCAACCCCTAACACAATCTATTTCACCAAGTCCTCACCAACTGCTGATAGGGAAGAAGTTCAATACGTTTAACTGAGCATGCTGTGGACAGGCATTGAGTTAAATGTTTACTTTTAAATACTTCATAGTTTCAGACTCTGTGGTACAGAATGCAAGATATTGGCAGTTGATCAATTAGCAGAAAACCTCTTCCAGGATGTACTGACTGGAACCTACTATGGGTCTTCTTGGTTATTAACCAACCTCAATTCATCGACTGTTCAGGCACTGAAAGGATAAGAGTACTATATTCATTCAAATGTGATTTAGCAGATATACCTGCTGTGACAATCTTAAGGACAAATCTGGCAAATCTGTTTGATCCATTATCTGTTTGTAAACAAAGTCTGAAGCAGCTTACAAATTTAAACTGTGCCAAATTGGCTTTAATGCAATTTTAGAAAACAGATTAAATCTGAGGGACTTTGACTTCAAAATAAATTAGTATCCTGCATAGATAGGAAGCATAAGGTTAACAATAGGTTATTGAAAACTTCCGTAAATTTGTAAGTCACTTCAAGATTTCAGCACTTTTAGCATACCGTGCCATACCAACACCTGGGAAGTGAAAAGCTGATAGTCCCACCTTAATATTTTTGGCCAAGTCTGGTCAAATGTCAACATGTTCAGGACATCCACACATATACAGTCAAACACAGTAGTTGCAGACTTGCAACTGGATCCCTGCAAAAGTGCAGCTAGTAAATGGAAACTTTCACCTACTTTCTACCACTGGCCAACCCATGAAGTCCATGAGAAAAGCTCTGCTTCATGAGATTCCTCATTTGGAAAATTCCCTGTCCTTTGTAGATATTGTGCCAATCTAACCTGGTACAAAGGACCCTCAAAATTACTGATTCAAAAGGGAAAAGGTAGCTTGGAAAGAAGAGAAGCAAAAATAAGGTGTTTTTTGAATTAATTATTGTTTGTTCAATATTTTTAAAGTGTGCCTGTTTTTACTTTTGAAAATAAAATTCTTTAAATTTTTGTCATTTTACTTTTAGCCACTCTGATTATCGGACACCATAAAGAGATACATCACTCCTAGTTGGGGCAGATTTGATGGCTGGGAAGACTTCCAGTAGTTTCTCAGGGGCATGGAATTCTTCAGTTCATCTCTGGCGTCAGACTCTTTGAGCCAGCAAGAGAGCCTACTGCTTCCAGATCAGGTAAGCTTTGGCTCAGCTTATGCTGAGTAGCGGTCCCAAGACAAAACCACGGCAACATAGCGGTTAGCGCAACACTGTTACAGCTTGGGGCGTCCGAGTTGTTGAGCTCAAATTCCAAAGTCACCTGTGAGGAGTCTGTGCATCCTCCCCAAGGAATGCGTAGGTTTTCTCCAGGCATTCCAGTTCCCTCCAACAGACCAAAGACATACTGGTGAGTAAGTGAATAGGTCATTATAAACTGTACCTTGATTAGGTTAGTGTTAAATCAGGGTTTGTCAGGGATTGCTGGTCAGCGCACTCAAAGGGCTAGAAAGGGCTATTTGCACTGTTTCCCTAAATAAAATAAGTAATTTTTTTTTTAATTGGATCACCATTTATTATTTGACACTAGGAAAGCACATTAACCAAGCCTTCTTCTGACAACTGATAATTAATTGCATATACTTTCCAATACCAAACACTGAAAAGTAACTAGAAAGTTAGAACCTGTGATGATATTTTTCCTATCACTTTTCCAATAGCTTTGAGGAAATGAATCAGGAGAACATTGCCTGTCTTTCCTTAAAGGACACATTTTTTGGAAGGAATTAGGTTCATGATTTAATTTATAGCTATTAATAAAATGTGCAGAAGATAGTCAATACAAAGGAGGTATTTTCAAGGAGGAAAACATACCATCACTCAATAATACCTCGTGTTGTAAGTGATTCCTCTGAAATATACTACTACCTGCCATGATGACAAACGACCATTTTACTTAAAGAGTAGTGAGTTGTACATACCATGTATTTGTTTCCAGCATATTATTCAAGCGAGAAACAATCTCAAGGAAATCAAGTGGACTCTGGCATCAACACAAGGAATCAATGGCTCCTTCTCTGCCATAAATTTCTATGAATCTAATGAAATTACATGAGGGAAGTGAATTGCCTGACATTGATGCATAAATATCATAAATGTTTTATTCAAACAGTTGACTTTTAACTTATTCCGATTTTATCTTTTTCATTCCGTTATTGTTTAAGGTAACAATGTATACAGTATTATCACACTGGTAGTTCAGTAATAAGAGGTTCTTTAACTATGATGACAAGAAGCAAAAATGATATGCAGCAGTAGGAATGTTGTGAGACAATTTTGCTTTCTGTAAATCCATTTAAGCAATTGTTCACCTTGTAGCTAAAGCCAATGTGTCAATTGTGGTTAGATAGTGCCAAATAATGAACTCGAACTATATCCTTTTCCTTCTCTTTCTCCTTTCAGAAACAAAGATAAGATCTGAAAGGAACAATTGTGAAGGCTGACAGCATCAAATTTGTACAACTTTAGTTGACAAAACCCAGGCAGAGCTCACCTCCTACATACCAACCAGTCTAAGCACTAGCTCTCACCGTTGGAAAGCACAGCCGGTAACCATAGCAACTAGCCAGCCATGACTGCCCCTGAGCAATCTGGAGTGGAAGCTGTACAAAGATAATCATCACTGCTGCCCAGATGTCACATAAAAAGGCTTGGCCAGTACACAGCAAAACCATCCAACCACCAGAAGGATAAAACAAACCCAAAGGAAGAGCTCCACCAGGCCCCCTCTGAACATACTCCAGTAGGCTCTGTGACCAAATGGCAATGAAAACCTAATGAGCATCCTAATCAGTGATGTCACTGAACTGTAACTGCTCCACATGACACAAAAATGGCATACCTTGACAAATAATTTTAATGCAAAATATTAATATAAATGTCATTATTGCTGATTATGTCAAAACAAAGGTTGGAGATTGTTGTAACATGAACATTATTAAAAGTAAGTTAATACTAATTAGGATAATAGGGGGGTTTACTTCCGTTCTTTTTACTTCCAATGTGCTTTCTATATAGTGTTCCCGCCATGCTGTACGGGTTGTAAAAGCCTCTGTATATGTGGTTTTGACGTTCAAGATAAAGTTGTTTCTTTGGCATGAAGTTGTTGAGTGTGCCACTTTCAAAGTAGAAGTTACCACATATTTTTGGCGATGAGGTAAACTGGTTTTGTGGATGTGTCGGCACGTTTCGAACAGGAGCAGCAGCGCTAATAAGGGGCCTCACGTTCAGATGGCTACGTTTGGGACTATCGTTGAATTTGTGGAGTTAACGGAGGACTGGCCGGAGTATGAGGAAAGGTTAGGGCACTTTTTCTGTGCTAATGGAATTACTGAGGAGGCTAAGAAGCACTCTATTCTCCTGAGTGTGTGTGTGGGGCAAAGACCTACAAGCTAATAAGGAATTTAGCCACACAACGGAAACCGGGGGACATTCCATATGATGAACTGGTCAAGCTCGTGGGGAATCACTACAATCCGAAACCTTCTGTGATAGTCCAACGGTGTACGTTTCACAGCCGTTTCAGGAAGCCAGGTCAGTCTGTGGCCGATTTTGTGGCCGAGCTTTGGCAGCTGTTGAAGCATTGTGATTTCGGAGTGGTGTTGGAAGACATGCTCTGTGATCGATTGGTATGCGGCATTAATAATGACGGCATCCAACGCCGCCTTTTAGGGGAAACCCCACCATTGACTTTCAAGAAAACCTTAGAGGTTGCCCAAGGCATGGAGGTGGCTGCTAATAATGTCAAGGATATCCAGAAAGGACATGGGGGGGGGGGGGAGGTCGCAGTCGGCGGCAGTGTACCAAGTCAGGAGGGAGACTGGTAAACAGGCAAAGCGGGTGGAATGTTTCCGGTGTGGAGGGACGCACTATGCAAATAATTGCAAATTCAAAGACACTGTCTGCCATGCTTGTAGCAAAAAGGGACATTTAGCTAAAAAGTGCAGGAGTTCAAAGGGCAAGATTAAGCCTGGGCAGGGGAAAGCTCAACAGGTTCAGGCAGCCACACACCGTCTAGAAGAAGCAGATGAAGAGGCAGAGTGTTTGGAGTGGAAATAGGTGAGGAACCACCTGAACCATATTATGCCACAGTCACTGTCGGGGAAAGGACATTAAGTTTGAGATTGATTCAGGGACTACTGCATCGGTCATTAGTGAGGAGACCTATAGGAGGACATGGGGGTCCAACCTGCCTCCCAACAGACCGTCAAAGCTTAGGACCTATACGGGGCAGTCCATACCTCACTTAGGGGTGTTATATGTGGACATTTCAGCCGGGAGTCAGAAGGCTGAAGCCAGGCTAGTGATAGCTAAGGGCAGGGGGGCCCAGTCTTTTGGGTCGCGATTGGCTTTGCAAAATCTGGCTAAACTGACATGAAATTAACTATGCACACACGACAGACAACATTCTGCAGTGGTGCAGTGACATTTTCAGGGACAAGCTACGAACACTGAAGGGCGTGACAGTGAAACTCCATGTCGACCCTGAGGCTACACCATGTTTTTTTAAGCCCAGGTCAGTGCCCTATGCCATGAAAGGCAAAGTTGAGGAGGAGCTGGAACGTTTACAGAGGCTGGGCATTATTGAGCCCGTCCAGTCTTCAAGGTGGGCGGCTCCCATTGTTCCAGTTTTGAAGGCAGACAAAATGGTGAGGATATGTGGGGATTATAAGCTTACGGTGAATGAGGTCTCTAGGCTGGAGGAGTACCCATTGCCACGGGTGGATGACCTGTTTACGACCCTGTCGGGGGTAAGCTGTTGACAAAGCTGGACATGAGCCATGCCTACCAACAGCTGCTGCTTGACGAGGATTCAAAGGAGTATGTCACAATTAATACACACAAGGGTTTATTCAAGTACAATTGCCTGGTGTTTGGAGTGGCGTCCAGCCCTGCCATATTCCAAAGGAAAATGGACACTTTGCTGCAGGGGATTCTGCACGTAGCAGTGTACCTTGATGATATTTTGATCACGGGGGCTATGGAGGTGGAGCATCTGGCTAATTTAGAACGGGTGCTGAAGAGGCTGTCAGACGCAGGGCTGCGGTTGAAACACAGAAAATGTGTGTTCCTGGCATAGAGTGTGACTGACCTGGGATACAAGATCACAGCTGAGGGGCTTCACCCTGTGGAGGACAAAGTGAGAGCTATTAAGGAGGCCCCAAGCCCTAAGACCATCACGGAACTCAGATCATTTTTGGGCATGGTGAATTATTACGGCAAGTTTCTTCCTGACCTGTCAAGGTTTTGACCCCACTGTATAAGCTGCTTCACAATGACACTAAGTGGCAGTGGGGTGAAGAGCAGCAGAAAGCTTTCAAGGAAGTGAAAGAACTCCTCCACTCAGCGAAGCTGCTTGTTCACTATGACCCAGACAAGGAGATCACCCTTGCATGCGATGCCTCGCCCTATGGAGTCGGGGCAGTTCTCTCACATGTAACGGAGGACTGTTCAGAGAAGCCTATTGGTTTTGCTTCACGTACCCTGACAGCTGCTGAGAAGGGATATTCACAGCTGCACAAAGGAAGTCTGGCTACTGATTTTGCAGTCAAACGCTTTCATCAGTACCTTTATGGACGCGTATTTACAATTTATATGGACCATAAACCACTGATGAGCCTGTTCAGTGAGACTAGATACATCCTACCGCTAGCCTCAGCCAGGATACAGCGTTGGGCTCTTACATTGTCAGCTTACCAGTACACGATAGTGTACAGAGCGAGTGGGGATGATGCAAACGCTGATGCACTGAGTCAGCTACCTTTACCTGAGACACCTGTTGCTACATATGTGCCTCCAGAGACTGTGTTTTCATTGGAGAGGCTGTCAGAGACACCTGTAAAGGCGACCCAGATTAAGCAGTGGACAGAGAGGGACCCAGTCCTGCCCCAAGTCAAGACTTTTCTTTTACAAGGTTGGCCCAGAGTCGTGGAAGGAGAGAAACTGAGGCCTTATGCCAAACGCAAGACAGAACTCAGTCTGCAGGATGGCTGCATTTTCTGGGAGGCGATGGTCAACGTGCCTCCCCCTGGCCGTTCACAGATTATGGTCGAAATTCATGAGACTCATCCAGGGGTGTCTCAAATGAAAAGCCTTGCAAGATCCTACGTCAGGTAACCAAGAATGGATCAGGATCTGGAGAACAAGGTAAAATCATGCATGCAATTTCAGACTAATCAGAATATACCACCACCAGCTCTTTTGCACCCATGGGAGTGGCCAGACCACCCTTGGTCTAGGCTACATTTGGACTGTTCTGGCCCTTTTATAGGGCAGATGTTTCTTCTAATGGTAGATGCACATTCTAAATGGATCGAAGCTCACATCATGAGCAACATCACAGCCCCCTCAACCATAGACAAACTCAGACAAGTGTTTGAAGTCCATGGGTTGCCTGACACTCTGGTCACTGATAATGGCCCGAAGTTCACCAGTGAGCTGTTCAGTGAGTTCATGCAGCAGAATGGCATTCATCACATTCAGACGGCCCCTTTCCACCCAGCCTCCAATGGTTTGGCTGAGCGGGCTGTTCAGACAGTGAAGGAAGGCCTGAAGTGGATGACAGGGGACTCGCTTAGCATTCAGCTTTCACGTTTCCTGTTTAAATACTGTCTCACGCCACAAACTAGACTGCCCGCACTCCAGCAGAGATGCTGATGGGGCGTAGGCCCAAGTCAAGATTGGACCTGCTGTGCCCGGACATGAAGGTAAAAGTGAGACAGACTACTGTGGAAGCATGTCCACCAGTGACTTAGCCAGAGGGTGAGACGCTGGTAGAGGGGTCGGGGCCCCTGAAGAGTTTGGACATTCTCACGCAGACACACAGACCCCTCTCATGCCCCTAACACCGGACCCACCCAAAACACCCTCACCAGCGGTGCCTGCTGGGTCACCGGGGGTAGTGCACAGATCACAGCACACTCCTAAACCTCCTGACAGACTGAATCTATGACGGGGCAGTTTTTTTTTTGCTGTTGTTAGACATGCTTTCTGGATGTTTTGTATTGGGAAACCGCTACTGAGATACCAGTATAAGTTTTCAGGGGTACGCAAGTTAATAACACCACTGTTTTTATTTCCTAGTTTTTTACATTTGGGGATGTTGGACTTTAAAGGGGGAGAAGTGTTGTAATGTGAGCATTATTAAAAGTAAGTTTATACTAATTAGGATAACAGGGGGTTTACTTCCGTTCTTTTTACTTCCAGTGTGCTTTCTATATAGTGTTCCTGCCATACCATACGGCTTGTAAAAGCCTCCGTATATACTTAACGGTATTAACGTTCGAGATAAAGTTGTTTCTTTGGGCATCAAGTTGTCGAGTGTGCCTTTTTCAAAGTAGAAGTTACCATAGAGATGATAGAAGTATTGAGTAGACAAGGCCGTTTTCCAGACAGGCCAACGTGGTCCACCTCATTCGTGCCAGCCATGATGCTGAGGACAGGACATCATGGCAGACCCAGAATTCATTGTCTGCATTAGATTTGTATCGCTCCACACCTTTCCTAACTAAGTTCATGTCCAAATTCCTCTTAAATGTTGTAACTGTATCTGCTCCACCACTTCCTCTGGCAAGTTTGCTCCAGATGCTTACCAATTTCCATGTGAAAACCATACCTTTCTCATCTCCTTTGAACCTCTTCCCTTCACCTTAAACTTGTACCCTCCAATTCTAAACTCCTCAACTCCATGAGAAATACTATAGCTATCTATTCTATTTATGTTCCTTATTAATTTTTAAACATCTGTAACATCTCCTTTCAGTGTCCTATATTTCAGTGAGAATATATTCAGCCCTTCCAATCTCTCTCTTTTCAACTGCAGCCCTCAAAGTCTAGGCAATGTTCTAGAATGCCAGGTTGTGTTTTAGGATGCGTAGAGAGCCCAGTCTGCTTCTCTCACCACAGGCATTGCCTGAACTGTTGATCATTTTCAGCATCTTTTGCTTTTAGTTCAGCAGATTTCAAGCATCTATATAATTTGGCTTCTGTATTGATTATCCTGTTCTCCAGTATTTCCCAGCACTTATGCTTGGACAGGCACTTGATTTACACTTCTGAGGGGTGCCAATTTTCTCCATAAATAATTAAGCATTATATTTTAACACTGAAGCCAAGTCTAAAACAAGAGTTAATTCCAAAACACTGGAGATCATAAAACAGAGAGGTTACTAGAAACTGAAGGGCGTATTACATAGCTTTCATGCCTTGAGTCATCCCGAAGTGCTTTGCAAGCAATTAAATATCATTGGAGTGTAGTCATTGTTATAATGTGCAAAATCCAAATGAAGATTTGCACTTAGCCAACTCCCACCAACAGTGAAATACTGATGGCTAAAATTATACACGACTTTTAGTGATTTTAACTTAGAGGCAATACCTCCCAGAATACCAGGGATAACTCACCCACTTTCCTTCAAAATAGGCCGATGGGACATTATGTCAGCTGACAGAACAGACACACCTTGAGGGTCCCTCAGTCTCAAACAAAATCTGTGCTCAAATTTCAGGAGTAAGTCCACGAAGATTAAAACCTCCTTAAATGTGATGGAGGCAACCATGGGCAACATACTGTACCTAACAAATAAATTAGAATATTCCAAAACTATTAGGACTCTGCTAATTAGTATTTACAGACTAGGAATAGTGGGAACCACTGAATGTTTAATGATATTCAATGACCCCAAATACCAATGTTTGATACCTTCACACTTGCTATCAATGCAACATAAACTCAGAGAAATGCACAGAACTGTTATAATAGCTTTATAACTGCAACTTTCAGGCTAAAGGCAATAACCAGAGGATCTTTAATTCTGTACACAGGCTTTTACTTTCACTCAAACTCCAATCTTAATTATTAAGTTCTGTCACTTAAATAATCTTCAATCATTCCTAGTTATTTTCTTTTAATGTAAAACCTGATTTTAATCTAAAAAGAAAATGCACACAAACACAAGTATCTAGTTACAGGCAGGAAACATGGATTTAACAATTCCTGATAGCATGTTTGGATTGATTAATATGGAAAATGGAAGACATTTTTCTGATAATAGCACCAAAAGTCCTTGAATAAGCTTCTAATGAGAGGGTTAAGATAAATCAGCCAGCTTTTTGCCCAGCATTCTTTCAATTATACAACTTAGTCATCTGGTCTGGGATCACAGGAGCACAAATAGGTTATCGGTACAATGACCCAGCTCCAATATTCAGTATTATGAATGAGTTTTACTTTATCTCTTAGCTTTGGTCTGTATCATTCATTAACCTACCCTGATGAAAATTTAACTATCCCTATTTTCAAAACTCTAATTGTTCCAGTAATGACAATGAACTGAAGGTGGAAATTCCCTTTTGGTTTCCCTCTTAGTGGCCTAGTTCTCTCCTTCTGAATTCCCTCATCTCTTTACACTTGATTGAACCTGCTTCACACCTCGATTGGATAATGTTTTAATCTTCTGCGACAAGGGAATGCAACTTTATGCAACTTATCCTCATGATCTAGTTCTCAATGCCACCACTGCATCGTTCTGGTGAAACTGCATGTTATTCCTTTCCTCAGACAACTTATCCTCTCAAAGATGTACTTCTTAAAAATGTAGAACTCTACAGATCACATCTGACCACAGTTTTAAGCATCTCAGCTAAAGATTCAGCCTTTAATGCAAATTGGCCAGTTTTAGTTAAAAGCCTAAAACTTCAATGGCGTCTGTCACTGTAACTATGGAGTTGAATGATTTTCACACTAGAATGGGATTGGCCCGATTTATCCATCCATGCTGACCAAGGTGCTTTCCTGAGCTCGTCCCACTTGACTGCAGAAGCCTTTTCTCCCTACATTTCTGTCTTTTGAACGCTGTAATTGAACTTGCTTCTACCATATCTTCTGGCACCTTAAGGAGTTTCAACTTTTCACCCACACTTCTACACATGTAATGCTGACAGCATTTTGAATGGCTACTTTATGGTCTGGTACTGCAATTTGAATGTGCAGGAATGCAGATTTGCGGACTCTGCCCAATACGTCACAGGCATATTCTCCCCTACCACTGGTGGTATCTACAGGAGGCACTGCCTGAATAAGATAACATCTATCAAGATCCCAGCCATAGGAGCATAGTAGTTAGCACAACGCTATTACAGCCCAGTACAGAGATCGGAATTCAGTCCCAGAGTCCTCAGTAAGGAGTCTCTGTATGTCCTCCCCATGGGATGAGTGTGTTTTCTTTGGGTTCTCCAGTTTCCTCCTACAGTCCAAAGATGTACCAGGTAGGTCAAACAGTCATTGTAAATTGTCCCATGACTAGGTTAGGGTTAAACTGGGGTTGACGGGGGTTGCTGGGTTGTGCAGCTCAAAGGGCTGGAAGGGCCTATTCTATACTCTGTCTCTAAATAAAATAAAACAAATAAAATCTGGACCATGTCATCTTCTCACTGTCACCGTTCGGCAGGAGTTACAGAAGCCTGAAGTACCACACCACCAGGTTCAAGAACAGTTACTTCCCTTCAACCTGAATGTAGAGGCGCTGCCATGCCCTCTTTGTAATGGCACTTGGAAATGATAACTCCAAGACATTTAAAGATACTGACCCCCTGCACCTCTGATCCCCAGTGAGGACCGGCTCATAGACCTCTGTTTTCTTCCTCCTGTAGTCAATCATCAGCTCTTTGGTTTTCCTGATGTTACGTAAGAGGTTGTTGTTGTGGCACTATTCCACCAAATATTCAATCCCTCTCTTACATTCCCATTCATTACCAACTTTGGTGGTGTCACCAGCAAACATAAACATAGTTTGGAGCTGTACTTGGCCTCACAGTCACAAGTGTAAAGTGAGGAGAGCAGGGTGCCTTGCCCACAGCGCCATGGTGTACCTGTGCCGATGAAGAATATGGAGGAGATGTTGCTGCCAATCCGAACTTTCTGAAACGCCCGTCCGCTGCTGTCGTTACTGTGTGGTTGGGAATCTTTCGGAGGGTAGGCCTCAAAATCCCTGGCCTTGCCTGCTTTTGGCGACCGAGAAGGAGGTCGAATCCTTCGGCAGAGATGCCGCTCAGTACTCTGTGTCGGAGAGCTGATCAGAGCTCGAAGTTTTCGGATGACTCAGAGTCGGACTGTGGTCGGGTATGGCAGGGGGAGTTTTTCTTCCTTCTCCCATCTGCGTGAGATATGGGACATTTTAGAAACTTTGAACTTTACTGTGCTCATGGCCTTTCCTCATCAAGTTATGGTTTTGTTGCACCGTTGTAATTATATGTATAATTATGTGGTTTTGTCAGTTTTTTCAGTCTTGGTTTGTCCTGTGTTTTGTGATATCACACCGGAGGAAATGCTGTATCATTTCTTAATGCATGCATTACTAAATGACAATAAAAGGGGACTACGTGTCTTCATAATCTAATCTAATTTACTGGGGTCTGAAAGGGAGGAAACTGAAGGTGGTGTTCCACAGGGATTGAGGTCTTGGAGCTTACTGATTAGTTTTGAAGGCGTCATAGTGTTGAATGCAGAGCTGTAGTTAATGAAGGGCATCCTAAGTAATGCACCTTCACCATCCAGGTGATGCAGGGCCCAGTAAAGAGCCATTGAAAAGGCATCTGCTGTTGACCTGTTGTGATAATAGGCAAATTGGAGTGGATTCAAGTCACTCCTGAGGCAGGAGTTGATAACTTTCATCATCAACTTCTCTGAAATATGTTCATAATTAAGAGTACTTGATATTAAAGTAGCTACCCCTCTTTTGTGACTCAATTTATATGATGAATAAAATACATACTTAAAGCCCATTCTTTTTAATTTTCCATGTTCAGATTGGCTCATATGTGTTTCCTGGAGGAAAGCTATTTGTGCCCTCTCTTTTTTCAATTTAGACATAATCTTATTTCTTTTAATTGGATTCAAAATCCCATTAACATTATAGGAAATTATTTTTACCAATTCAGTTTGCATTTTTCTCTAGTAGAAAAAAAGCACTCTCCTTTTCTAACCAAACAGTAAGCAATCCCTTCTCAACAGTAAACCAAGACATATAACCACACCCTAGACATTTCTGAACGTATAACATTTGAAAATTTTCCCCGACTTCCCACAGTGAGGCCTGAGCACCGACCCGCCTCAGTTCAGAGGGATATCCTCTATCTTCACCCTGTGTTAGAGGGCCCTCAGCAGTTTGAATAATCATAGAGAATTTTCTCCTATTTATGTCTCGACCATATTGCTATCATTCAAGTTATTCCGCCTAGATTATTTTCAATTACCAGTTTTCATTTTACTTTTAAGTCCGATTTACTCTTTTCAGTCATTTCTCTTAATTAATCTGTATTCTCTGTACATTCGCGTCTGAATATTTGCAGCTTTTCCTTGTAGTTTGACACTCTGTTTCGAGTGGGGCGTCCTCGCCCCACTAACTGCCACGACTTCTGCCGAATCCTCTCCAGTAGCGACTCCGGTTGGGTGATAACTTTAATAGGTAGTCCCCGGTCCGCCAGGTCCCATCATCAACTTCTCAAAGCACTTCATCACTGAGGATGTAAGTGTTACTGGACGACAGTCATTGCGGCAGGTTGCTACATTCTTCTTGAACACCGGTATGATTGAAGCCTGCTTGAAGCAGGTGGGCACCTCAGACTGCTGAAGCAGAAGTTTAAGGATGTCAGTAAACACTCCAGCCAGCTGATTAGCCAGTACTTGGCCAGGTACACTGTCTAGGCCGGATAACTTACATGGGTTCACCCTGTTGAACCATGATCTCACGTCAGCCTCAGACACTACCAAAAACAAACAGGGTCTTCAGGGGCTGTTGGAGTTGGTGAAGGTGCCTCCCTGTTATGTTAGTCAAAGTGAGCATAAAATGCATTGAACTCATCTGGGAATGATCCTAGATCCTTGCACTTATGTTCAAGCCCTCCTAAAGTAAATGCTAACATTTTCCTTTTTTACTACTCACTCAACCTACAAGTTAACCTTTATGGAATCCTGCACCAGGACTCCCATCTCCCTTTGCACCTCTGATTTCTGAATTTGCTCCTCATTTAGAAAGTAGTCTATGCCTTTATGCCTTTTACCAAAGTGCATGCCCATATACTTCATACTTCCTTACACTGTATTCCATCTGCCACTTCTTTGCCTATTTTCCTAACATGTCCCAGTCCTTCAGCAGACTTCCTGCTTCCTCAACACTACCTCCCTTTCCACCTGCCTTTGTATCATTTTCTTAGGTCAACGTTGAAACTCCTCACATTTGTCCACATTTAATTCTATCTAACATTATATTACCCATTCGGTTAATCTATCAATTTCTTCCCGCAGGTTTCTGCTCATATCTGTACAATACATTGCCTCTCCCAATACTAGGCCAGCAACAACTTTGATATGGAACTCTGTTTCTTCCTCCAAGCCATCAATACATATGATGAAGTAATAAGTGACTCCAGACATGTATGAAAGGATGCCAAAAGTTACTTTTGGCTAATCTAAATACATGTTCTTTAATTTTAAACAACTCTCAATTCAAAAGGATGTCTTCAATTTGGTGCACTGTCATATTTGCCAATAATGTTTTGTGTGAAACAACAGCTTGTATTTATGCAGATCTTTTCACACACTACAATATCTCAGGGTACCTTGCAAGAATGAGAGCATAGCAAGTCGCACAGAATATATCAGGGAATGTAACAAAAAAAATTGGGCAAAAATATTAGGATTGCCTTAAATGAAGAGGGTGAAATAGGTTTGTGGAAATGTTTGGGGCACAAATTCTTAGTTATAGCCTTTAAAACTGAAGGTGGGGATGTCCACTTCTCTACTCTCTCTTCACCTATGACTGCACTCCGGGTCATGCTACAATCTCAGTCATCAAATTTGCACACACAACCCTGATTGGCCTAATCCAATGCAATAACGAATTTGCATATAGAGAAGAGGTGCTGAAACTGTCCAAATGGTGTAGGAACCACAAACCACAAGAAGACAAAAGAAATGATAATTGTCTTAAAGAAGACAAGAGGTCCCGAACAAGCCCTTTTCAGTATCTCATCTTTCAATGGTGAGATAGTGAAAAGGATCTCCAGCTTCAAGTTTTTGGGGATGATCATCACTGTGGAGCCTTCAACTCAACCTCGATAGCAGGGGAAGGCACAACAGCGACTATACTCCCTAAGGTGCTTGAGGATGGCCAGCTTTTATTGATGAGCACATACTGACAGACAGAATGACAGGTGGAACTCTAGCTGCAGAAGACAGATCACAAAGCATGCCAAGCGGGTGATGAGGATTGCTGAGTGCATTACTGGCTCTCAACTACCGGACGTTAATCTGTAACTCTCGATGCCTATGACATGCTTGTAACATCGTTAAAGACTCACCCCATTCCGGACACTGTCCATTCAATCTCCTGCCTTGTGGTAGGAGACACAGAAATATCTTAGCCAAGACAGTAAGGCTGAAAAACAGTTTCTTCTGAATAATGATATACTCTGGCTTGCCAATGTCCTTTGAGCGTCATGGATTATCGAAGTCACTTGTACGTAAGCATGGGAATTATTTTTTTTTTAAATTAAGCCGTCATGCATCATAAATAGCTATTTTGCATGGACTGCAGTGGCAAAGCAATCTCGTTGTCTTGAGCAATAACGATAAAGTTCTACTCTATTCTATTCAACACAACCAAGGACAAAGCTCCATGGATTTGACTGCCACCTGACAGAATATCTTTGTAGAGAACAAAGTCAAGCAAATCACAAACTTACTCCAGCATGAAAAATCATCAATCCGAAATGTTAACTGAGTACTTCTCTCCTCTGATCCCAACCAACCTGCTGAATGTTTCTATTTTATTTTGGATTTCTATCATCTGCAGTTTTATTGTTGCATGCCTGATCAAGCCAGAGTTACTTTCAGTAAAGCTTTGCTGTTCTTTCTATATGCTAAATGCACAGCCATTCTATCCTTAAAACTAATCGTACTCTCTTTCTGCAGATCTGATCTGAAACTGCCAGATCTCTGGTTACTTGCTTTCTTTCTTCCATTAAACAATGGACTGAAATCAACATTTTTCAATGTAACAACATAATTCTCATTCCAAACGACATCTAAAAAGCAAAATCAATGGTGCCTCTTTTGCTCTACAAATAATCACTGTAAAAACAGTAACCGATAGACTCTTAAATTTGTCCGAATAAGCTCACTTTGTAGAATTTATTTTGCACTCTGGAAATTTCAATTGAATTGAACTGCATTATAGTTTCTGAAATTTATATTGTATCTCTATTACCCATTACTTATTGCACTCCACTTTACAAATACCCAATTTATGTACAGACTAAACACAAGAATGAGCATTTGGTTTGCAGGGCTGCAGGAATCTTCTGCAGGCATCTTATGAACGGTTTACGGGAATGGAGCAACGCACACAAAATGCTGGAGGAACTCAGGAGGCCAGGCAGCATCTATGGGAAAAAGCACAGTTGACATTTCAGGCCAAAACCCTTTCAGGAATGGATCTCTGTTGTAATCTGGGGAGGACTGTATAATTAAGCGTGCCTAGCAGTTCAAACCTGACACATTCTACTGTTCACATCACAAAACTGAGGAAAATTAAACTGGAGCAAAATGAATTACCTGAAGTAAAGCATGCAATCTATGCACACCTGGACAGGTAGGAATACACTCAGTGACTTGTCTAAAAGAATTGCTGTGAGGTTTATCCTGCTTCTAAAATAAAGAAAATCCAAAACACAAAATACAATTTCCTTTTCCGTGAAGACAAACACAAATAACAAAAGGATCATTAATGATCTAATTACTCAGGTGATAGCTTGCACAATGCTCCATAACCTTCGATTGGTCAATAATGGAAGTGGATAATTGTATGTGTGAATGGTGAACATTCCACTGTACCTATCACACATGACAAGCATGGTAATCATCTTGTATTTTGAAACACTTCCTGGTAGTGATGCCCTTGTCGATATGAATTGGCACCCTTTAGAACCATAGTTAGATGAATTATTCCCATACCTAGAATCAGTTACTCCATGTTTCCTTTTTGCCACCCTGCCGAACAAAATTATAAATAGTTGATTTGTTCTTAGTTTGCTCTTGTCTACCACACATATGAAGTCATGCAGGGTAATAACTATGAAAGAAACAACTGGATTGAGAAGGGGAAGAAAAGTCCTGAAATCAGTGGTATTAAACCATTGACAGGTGACCACATGACTGCCTGTGTTCAAGCAACCACAGAATCTGGAAGAGAATCAATTTATTAACTTCTATTGTTTGTTTCTTCCACAATGAAATAGTCCAATCCATCATCAAATTTACTTGATTCTCTTAAAAAAGTGGTCTTCCGTTTCATGCCACCTTATCCTTACACAATTGGAAAGTTTTTGCACACCTATATTATAGTAAATTCTGATTCACGTAGGACTCTCACTTCTTATTCTGAAGGATTATTCCAGTCATTACAGCATATGACCGCAGCTGGTAGTTTAGAACCAGGACTGCTGTACAACTACAATGTCAGATGCACCACCTTCCACAGGTGTTAAACCAAACCGAAGTCTTCTCTTACTGATCAGGAGAACGCAGAGGACACCACGATACTTGTCAAAGAATTGCAAAGGAGATCTAAGATTGCCCTAAGTAACACTTAGAATCCACTGGCAGGATGGGGTGATCTCCAGTCTGCAGCGTCTCATAACCCAACATCGAGGCACCTGACTCCCAAAACGTCTGCTCTACTCTGAGCTCCAAGAAGACAAAGCCAGGGTGATAGAGAAACCATTTTACAAAGGCTTTCCAAGCCTTCTTGAAAAACTATGATATCCTCACCAACAACGGAAATCTCTGTCCAGGGTTAATCAGATTGGCAGAGTAAAGTACAGCTCTTCAGCTCTTTCCACTGGGGTCATTTGGAGGCAAATGAGCAATGATCTGAACCGCTCACCCACCCACCTTGGTTTTACCTGCTCACCTTTGGTAATATCTGACAATCCTATACAGTACTTATCAGCTAAAACAAGAGGATAGAGCTCTTGTTGAAGCACATCATCCTCAGTCCTGAGGAACTTAAGAGGCATAACAGCGTAACAACAGGCCCTTCATCCAACCAACTGTGTATTCACCACCAACACCCATGTACACTATTCTGCTTCTTTCTCTTTACATTCCTATAAACATCGCCCAGGCTTTACCACTCAACTGAGCCACATAGAATGTGAATTGTGGCATAAAAGTGTTGTGAGAAGAACTGCTGCCTCATAGCTCCAGCAACCCAGCTTCAATCTTGACTTCCACTTTGAACATTCTCTCTTTTGCTGTGTGGGCTTCCCTCAAAGCTCTGGTTTCTTCCCACAATTCAAGATTAGATGGTGACTATGAGCCACCCCTAGTGTGAGTAAGTGGTAGCATCTGAGAAAAGTTAATGGGATATGAGAATAATAAAAAATAATTTGTGTAGAATTGATATAATATGTGCCTTAAGGTTGGCACAGACTCAGTGGGCAGAGAGACCTGAGATCATGTTTAGATACCTGAGATCTTTGGGCACAGAGCTCAGAAAAACTGACACAACGGGCTTTTAACATTGTAAACCAGTGAGTTGTTTGTTATGTCTCTCATCTTGCTGTGAAACAGAGACATCTCTTTCTCCCCTATTAGGGAGAGAGGGAGCCTGTGATATGTCATATACTGGGTGAACGTGTAGTCTTTGGAGTACTGCAAGTCTGTGTCTTTGCTGTTGCGTTTGCTGCATGCTTGAGTGCTCGGTGGTGGGTGCCCATGCTTTTTTTTTGCCAGTGGGGGGAGGGGGGATTGTTGCTTGCTGCCACTTACGCACGGGAGGGAAGAGAGCTGGGGGGAACTTTGGGGCTCTAACATTTGACTGTCATTCAGTCTTTGCTTGGGGCACTCCTCTGTTTCGTGGATGGTTGTGAAGAAAAAGCATTTCAGGATCTATATTGTATACATTTCTCTGACATTAAATGTACCTTTGAAACCTTTGCATGATTCTATAACTCAGGAGATGAAAAGTCACCCTCTTTGAACCAAAACTGACTGGAATGCAAAGTTGCATATGAATTGCAAGGAAGGAATTAAAAACTTCAAAGAATCTGTGATTAAGTAAGGTCATTTAATTCGTGTCACCTTGGGGAACCAATTTCTCTGTGCAAGTTCACTGCAATCTTTCCCAGAAAACTCAAGTACTTCACTGTATTGGGATGCCCTTGTGAGAAGTAGAACATAATTGCAAAACTTATCTATCTTTCCTTTGTATGTTATACATCCTCACCTATGAACCACATTTCATATATTTCTTATCTGTAAGCAATGATACAAGTTTCAACAATATACTTTATGAAATACGCTAGATAACATACCTTCACCTTCGATTTCTTACTGTATTTACTATGCACAGGTCTATGGAAAACATTTTTAATGCAATCTGTACAATATTTGTAAATTTTAATTGTGTTTCCTAGTTCTCTATAGTATCCTAGACATCTTCAAAAGGCGAAGCCTCAAAAGGCAGGATCCATCATTAAGGATCCCCACCATCCAGGCCATGCTCTCTTCTCATTGTTGCCATCAAGGAGGAGGTACAGAAGCCTGAAAGCACACATCCAATGATTCAGGAACAGCCTTTTCCCCTCTGCCATCCGATTTCTATATGGATATTGAACCCATGGACACTTCCTCACTACTTTTTTATTTCTATTTTTGCAATACTTATTTAATTTAACTATTTAATGTACTGTACATATTCTTACTGTAATTCTTTTTTTCTATATTATCATGTGGTTCCTTAAGGTTGTTACAGTTGGGGTTGGTAATGGGGACAAGCTCCCAGTACCTATTAAATGCTCCCAATGGCTTGCACGCCAAATAGCCTCTGACAACCAAGTCCAGTTCCTGGCCTCCACCTGTGGCTTAGGTACTAAGCTCAGCAGAACCATTTCTACTGATAGGAGAAGGAGCAAATGCAGGTTATGGGTGCCTTAAAACCAGTCGCTTCGGGTAGATGAGGCTTATCAGCCATGGTTGGTAGAAGGAAAACTCTGATTTCAAACCTCCGCTGCCTTGTGGCTCTATCCAGTCATGGGGAAGGCTTCGGGAGTAAACCTCGAGGGAAATTCTGGAGCTGGGGTCCCAAGGGCAGTCCTACATTGAGTTCAATGTTGTCTGGTAACTCCTGTGACACTGCTGGTACTAAACTGTATCAGTCTATGCCGTTCCTTTGGGTTCATCAGATACTTGGAGATGAGGAGCTTGCTACATGGGCAACAGCTTGCTCTCCATATTATACTGCCCAGTCTTGCACGTCTCGGCAGCTAGGACACAGTATCCATGGTCAACTCTGATCAATGAAGGCTGCAGACTCAGACATCATGTAGTGCATTGTGCTGTTGCCGCAAAGTTAAAGTGAGCAAATTCCAACAAAATTGCTGGTGACATTAAACCTGAATCTGTAATCTAAAGCCAAAATTAAGAAAGCTGCAAAGGACCACATTATTTATCTCATTCCTCTTTCTATATTTCTATTTTGATGAGTACACATTGGTACACTTTCATCATCACTTGTCTGGAGTTGTGAAATAATCCACACCGGTCTCCACAGAATCCTTTTTATGCTTTAATAAATCATGCAGATACATTTGTACCTCAATTGTTCCCTCACTTCTTTATTATACATAAAAACAACTGAAAGCTAGCATATAAAACCGACACAAGCTGCAGCTGTAAATACTTCCCTGGCTTGTGAGAAAAACAACTTTTAACAGCGGAGTCACTTTCCGTTCACAATTCTCTAACGGGGCCTGTAGACACATTGTTGCTAGGGCCAAAAATTCAGTTCATTCCACAGTTTTATATGGAGACGAAGAATCAACACTGAAAAAGCTAGACAGTAAATAAAGCTGCTATACCTATCACAGACACTTTTAAGCCTAATCAAATTTAATAATTACTGATTCTGTGTTAATTAGAGTTTAATTAGATCTCAATTAGTGAAAGTAATCTACTTTTAGTCAACAACTAAAGCAAGTTTTCATGTTTTGCATTGAAAAATACTTCTCTTGAACAGAACTTATTGCATCTTAATCAAATAAACAAAGATTGAATTTGGTAGAAAATGCATCAGGATGGCAGAGTAGCTAGTATGTTGCTGCCTCAGAGTGTGAGCAAACTGGGTTTGATCTTGACCTCTGGTGTTGTCTGTGTGGACTTTGCCCATTTTCCGCATGGACCACATGGATTTCCTTCACATTCACAGGCTTCTGCCCACATTTTTGAGGTATGAATATTAATTGGCAGCCGTAAATTGCACCTCAGTGTGAGTGTAACTTGGGATGAGTTGATGAGAAGGTTATGAGAATAAAGCGGGATTAGTGTAGATGGGTGGTGGTTGATGGTTAGGATGGGCCTGTTTCCATGTTATATGAATCTATGACAATACTTAATGAGTAAGACAGTAATTGACTGAGAAAAAAGTGGAACGCAAGATTAAAATAAATAATAAAGAAATCAGAATCGGATTTAATATCACTGGCATATGTAATGAAATTTATTAACTTAGTGGCAGCAGTACAATGCAATACATGACAAATATTGGAGAAAAAAATAAAATAAATAAATAAATCGCAGTAGGTATGGATGTTCAGTAGTTAAATTAAAGATAGCGCAAAAACAAAACAGAAATAATTTTCAAACGTGAGGTAGTGTCTGTGGGTTGAACATCCATTTAGAAGTTGGATGGAGAGAGGAAGCAGCTGTTCCTGAATTGCTGAGTGTGTGCCTTCATGCTTCTGTACCTCCTTCCTGACGGTAACAGTAAGAACAGGGCATGGCCTGGGTGCTGGGGGTCCTTAATAATGGACGTCATCTTTCTGAGGCATCACTCCTTTAAGATGTCTTGGATACTACGCAGGCTAGTGCCCATGATGGAGCAGACTAATTTTACGACTTTCTGTCAATCCTGTGCAGTAGAAACCTCTCCCCCCCCCCACCTCCCCATACCAGACAGTGATACAGCATGTCAGAATGGTCTCCACAGAACATCAGTAGAACTTTTCAAGTGTTTTCAGTGACAAACCAAACCTCCAAATGAGGGCAGGCTGCTATTCTGCACATAAACAAAATGAATTTCAGAGTGTTCTGCATCACACCAGTCATAATCTGAGAAGCTCTTACATTCCCACTCATTAGTTCAGCTAAGTGTAAAGACCAGACTTTTAGGTGAGAAATTTAAATTGCAAATACTTAAAATATAAAATTTTTAAAAAACTGTTCTACAGAGAAATAATATTTCATTATCTAATTATTTCCTAATAAGATAAAGCTATCCAGCATCTTTTTTGTTTTACCACTGTGGAGCTCAGCATTATAAACCAAGAGCCAAAAACAAAATACTGCAGCAACAGGAAAAAACAAATTCCGTAGATACTCATCATGACAGGCACCAGAAAGAGCAATACAGTTAAAGTTTTAGGTTAACAACCTTTCAGAGATGCTCCCTGACTTGCCGAGAGTTTTTATTATCTTCTATTTTTATTTTAGTGTGAACCAAGCTTGAGTTGCAAGTCTGAGAGCAGATACCACTGTAGGCCAAATAGTAGGAAAGTTACAATTGATGACAATATCCTGAAGAGTGAAGGCTAGTAAGTGTTCTTATCTTGTGTGTCTCTGGATGCTTGGTAATGTAAGATTCTCAATTTAATTATTGAGATGAGGCCGAATTCCTTCAGCCAGAGTGTGACGAATCTGTGGAATTCTTCACCACAGGCAGCTGCTGAGCGCAAGTCTTTATGTTTATTTAAGGCAGAGGTTGATAGATTCTTGATTGGTCAGGGCATGAAGGGATATGGGGAGAGGCAGGAGATTGTGGCTGCGAGGAAAAATGGATCAGCCGTGATGAAATGATGGAGCAAACTCAATGGGCCAAATGGCCTAATGCTGGTCCTATATCTTATGGTCTCATGGTCTAAGCCTGCGTGGTTTGCAAGAACTGCTGACATTCATTGCTTCAGCTTTTGCATAAAGAAGAAACTGTGTAACCAACATTACTGCATCAAGGAGACAAAGTCCCAGAATTAGTGACAGGAGAGGAAAAAAATTGTGAAAGGCCCCTATAGAGCAAAGTCTCATAAAAAAGCAGATAGAACTAAAAGAAACATGTTATCCATAGAGTCATAAAAAGTTTCTGCTAATAATCTAAACTTGACTTAAAATGGATCCACTGTTTGCTAAAGGTAAAACACATGGGAGGATCCACCAACTTTTGAGCTGTAATCAATAACAAGCACTGACTGGGGCACGGTACCAACTCTTTGCCAGCATAGTCTAAACAGAAACCACACTAATGTTGTATTTCCAGTACTCAACAACAAAACATTGCTTCATTTGGATTACATCAGAGCTGATTGAAAAAAAATTCTTAAAGCTCCCTTCCCAATTTGACAACAAGACATTGCTTCATTTGGATTACATCAGAGCTGATTGAAAAAAATTCTTACAGCTCCCTTCCCAATTTGACAACAAGACATTGCTTCATTTGGATTACATCAGAGCTGATTGAAAAAAATTCTTACAGCTCCC
This sequence comes from Mobula hypostoma, assembly GCF_963921235.1. Lineage (NCBI taxonomy): Eukaryota > Metazoa > Chordata > Chondrichthyes > Myliobatiformes > Myliobatidae > Mobula > Mobula hypostoma. The sequence goes on from NC_086118.1 coordinate 15,119,365, forward strand.
TTCCCAATTTGCTTCGATTTTGCAAAAGCAGCCTCACATTGCACATTTGGATAGTGTTTGATGGTACACAATCAAGTTTTTTTTTAAAGATAATCTGCTTGCCAAATGTTCTTAGCACCAAAATGATGAAAGAAAACAGTTGCATTACTTGATGCCAATGGAGGAGAGAGTAATCTCTCACTGAAGTTACACTCAGTTTTGCTCCTTTTTGAAACTGTTTGTTCCAGATAGTAACCAACTATGTAAATTAAGGTTCTGGCCCATATCACATTACAGCACTAGGATGCCAGATCACACTGAAGCTAATATCACTGTGGAGTAAAACAAGTCTCAAGAGGACTTAAATGTTGGCAAGCTTGTCTGCATACCTTTCCCTACCCAGTACCAACCAATCAGCCTTACCACATTTATAAAGTGTGAATTCTCCTGGCCAAACTCTCTCCTTATTAAATGTTTGCCAGGAATAGGCAGAGTTCTGTGAAAATGCATAAACACAGTTACAGTCCAGATGAAGGGCCCAACCTGAAACTCTGACTGTCCACTTACCTCCAGATGTTGCCTGACCCAATGAGTTCTTCAAACAGTAACTTGTTGCTGCAGATTACAGTATTTTATGTCTTCATTTTAGAGATCTCCCTGACACCAGTGGAAGACTTGACTACTCCTCACCAAAGTCCCATTGCTGCATTTCCAGCATTGCATTCTACTTTGTAGTCACTGCCGATAGACACATAGCTAACGCAGTACAACTCCAGTTTAAGTCAGTCATTGACTTTTTTATACATAGGTCAATTTCTGTTGGTGTGTGGCCAAGTGGTTAAGGCGTTGGTCTAGTGATCTGAAGGTCGCTAGTTCGAGCCTCAGCTGAGGCAGTGTGTTGTGTCCTTGAGCAAGGCACTTAACCACACATTGCTCTGCAACGATACTGGTGCCAAGCTGTATGGGTCCTAATGCCCTTCCCTTGGACAACATTGGTGGCGTGGAGAGGGGAGACTTGCAGCATGGGCAACTGCAGGTCTTCCATACAACCTCGCCCAGGCCTGCGCCCTGGAAACATTCCAAGGCGCAAATCCATGGTCTCATGAGACTAACGGATGCCTATAATTTCTGTTCACACTTGGGCCTAGAAATTAAAGTGTGCTTGGAAAGTTGCAGGGAAATAGTACTGCAAATGAGTTCCACCAGTTTATCCCAGTGCCATTAATAAATAGGACCAAACGCTGTACCCTACTCACTCGGCCTTTTCTCCTTGGAGCGATGGAGGATGAGAGGTGACTTGATAGAGGTGTACAAGATAATGAGAGGCACTGATTGTGTGGATAGTCAGAGGCTTTTCTGCAGGGCTGAAATGGCTAGCACAAGAGGGCATGGTTTTAAGGTGCTTGAAAGTAGGTACAGAGGAGATGTCAGGGGTAAGTTTTTTTTATACACAGAGTGGTGAGTGCGTGGAATGGGCTGCAGGCGGCGGTGGTGGAGGTAGAAACAACAGGGTGTTTTCAGAGACTCCTGGATGGCTACATGTGGCTTAGAAAATTAGAGGGCTATGGGTAAAGCCTAGGTCGTTCTAAGGTAGGGATATGTTCGACACAGCTTTGTGGGCCCAAGGGCCTGTATTGTGCTGTATGTTTTCCATGTTTCCATGTTTACATTTGACAATACTCCCATATTTCACATTAGTGAATTCAGCCCACCATATCATGGGTAAAGCCCTCCCAACCTATTGAGCCCACCTGTCACAGGAAAGCAGCATCCATCATCAAAGATCCTCACCACCTGGGTCATGCTTTCCTCTTGCTATTGCCATCAGGAAAGAAGGTACAAGGGCATCTTGTCTTGCACCACCAGGTTCAAGAACAGTTACTACTACCCCTCAACCATTAGGCTCTTGAAGAAAAGGGGATAACTACACTCACTTGCCCCACTAATGATCTCACTTTAAGGACTCTTTATCTCATTGTCTCACGTTCTCATTATTTATTGCTATTTAATTATATTTGCATTTGCACAGTGTGTTGTCTTCTACATTCTGGTTGTTCTTTCATTGATCCTAGAGTATCATCCTATCAACTGCAAGAATGCATCTGTTCCCCAAAGCACCTGTGGAAATGAATAGAGAGTCAACGTTTTGGGCTGTCGCCCTTCTTCAGTACTCTTCCCCAATGCATGTCAGTTGTCTTCCTGCTGTATTTTTCAGGTCTTTAATAATTTAATAAGGAAATGAGCACGATGAATGATACTAATTTAAAGAAAGAGAGCTGCAAAATGTGGAAAAAGTGTAAAATAAAAGGGACAATAGAATGAACCATACCTGACATCTGTCACAACCACAGATTCAGCGGCGCAGCAGATATGGCAATTGCGCTCATGAATATGCACATGTCAGCTGATTATTATTTCATTATGATGGCATTTAACTCCATTCTTTTTGTCGTAGCACTTGTCGAGACTTGAGCAAAGCACAGCAATGTTTAACTGCCTGCTTGCATTCGGCTTTGCCTGAGAAATTGAACTGTCAAGGCAACTGCCTCTGAAGACTAACGGTATTCGTTTTCTATTTAGTTATTTCTTTCAGCTGCAGTATTGGCTTCGTTTTCTATTTGAGAGTTTTGTTAACGTCCCTGTTTGCCTAGCGTTTATTGTTTTCTTTACCCTCCAACTCTGTTTGTATTAAAGTCTGTGAACTATCAACTCTCTTCAGTGTCTTCTGCTCCGCACTTGGACCATATCCGAACGTAGCGATAGTATTGACAAATTGACTAGAAATTGTAGTGCTCTCCAACTAGATGGGCACAGCAGCAGATTGCCAAGGACTGCTTCACAGTCATTGTGGACAAGTGACGAATTATTGCCCAAGCTTGCAATTGGAAAGTTTCTCCTTATTTCACCTTTCAGAGGGGGAAATTTAAGTGGATAATTAGTGGTGCTGGGTGTGCATGAGGTTGGGCATGGGAGACTGCCACATGGTCTTTCTGCTGGTTAGGAGAGAATGAAGGCCTGGCAGAATATTGAAATGGGGTGGGTTGGGGGAAGAGGGATGAATAAACTGAGGCAGTAGCAGAGTGCACCGATAGGAGACGACTGGAAATCAAGGGGTGTTGGGATATTGCAGGTTAGGGCACATACAGAAGAAGCTAAATAACCTGTTTCCTTTTCACATGTTCAGATACAGCACTGTACCTCGAGGACCATTTCATTCCAATTGTTTGCATTGCAACACAGACCAAGTTAAATGAAAGGCCACTGAGCTGCAAAGCTCACCAATTCCAAGAAATGACCAAGACAATTTCTGGGAGGATGGAAAAATTGATCCATCCAGCCTAAATGACACAATCAAACATGAATTACAAAGTGAAGGGCAAACAAGAAAGAGAAAAATATTTATGGAAGACAATTATTGTCATCCTTGATCAACACCAGCATATTTCAATGGGATGTTCTGAAACATACTGGTTTAAAATCTTGGAAATATAAATATACATAGGATAAGTATGATTAAAAAACTGAAGAGGAAATTATTGAATGCAAATATTACTTTCAAGGAAAAATAGATATTTGAAGTAGAACCAGATTTGACTGGAAGTAACCTCTCACTGAACTGATTGACTCCAGCTTTGAAAGTGCTTTTGGTTTAATCCAGAGTTGTTACAGATAAAATGCTCATCTCATAACTACTGGCAGTATGTGCATTCTCCAACATTGCTAATGTGCCAAGCACACAAAGTACGAAGAAAAAAGTAAATACAAAGTAAATTTATTATCAAAGTACACGAATGTCACTATACACACCCCTGAGATTCATTTTCTTGTGGGCATTTACAGTATATCTAAGAACCATAATAGAATCAATGAGCCATAGAACACTACAGCACAGAAAACAGGCCATTCAGCCCCTCTAATCTGTGCCAAAACTTTATTCCACTAGTCCCATTGAGCTGCACCCAGTCCATAACCCTCCAGATCTCTCCCATCCATAAATCTATCCAATTTATTCTTAAAACTTAAGAGTGAGCCCGCATTTACCACGTCAGATGGCAGCTCGTTCCACACTCCCACCACTCTCTGAGTGAAGAAGTTCCCCCTAATGTTCCCCCTAAACCTTTCCCCTTTCACCCTAAAGCCATGTCCTTTGGTATTTATCTCTCCTAATCTAAGTGGAAAGAGCCTACTCGCATTTACTCTGTCTACAGCCCTCATAATTTTGTAAATCTCCTCATAATTTTGAAAGACCACTCCCAACGGGATGGACAAACCATTAATACGTAGTAGGCAATAAATTGTACAAATACAGAAAGATAGATAGATAGATAAACAAACAAACAAACAAACAAGCAAGCAAGCAAAAAATATCAAGAACATGAGAATCACTGAAAGGTGAGTCCATAGGTTGTGGGAACCCATTCAGTGATGAAATGAATGAAATCGACTGCAGTGAGGTTCTCAGTTATTTTCCTAGTCTAGATTAATCTAAATCAGGGGTGCCAGCCTGGGGTCCATGGATTCCTTGCTTGGTGGTATTGGTCCATGGCATAAAAAAGATTGGAACCCCTGATCTAAGTTAACATAGGCTGATTCACTTGGGGAGAAGGTGTACCTTTCATTAAGTCAGGGAGAATGACTGTTGTGAGGTTCATTGGAAATTTATCACTGCTATGCCGATGCTGTTCATGTAAGGATTGTGCAGTGTTGACAGTGAATATGCTTCAGGGAATGGCAAAGGAATGCAGGAAAGCTGAGAATTAGATTCGTAAAAGTCCTAAAAGTACTAACCTCCCCAGCAGATGTGATAAAGATCAGATAACTAAGTTAATCATTTGTATGTATTGGCTGGTATCCTGGTGTTAGTTTTGGAGATCCTCCATCACAAATCAACTACAGCAGCTTAAATGTTTAAAATACCTATTACAGCATTTGTTTTGACATCTATTTGCAGTTTTCAGTTATTTAGCATGATAAATGATTTATTTCCAAAAGGTTGTGGAGTAAAAGGCCTCTTGGCATTTTTTTATTACAAGGAAGTTTGTTTATTTTGATCAAATTATGAACTCTGTCCACTTTTTACACTAGTCTTAAATAGGAACTAAATGAAAGGCTTTGCAATGAATCAACTGCAATTGCTTACCAGCCTGTTAGTAATGCACTGCACTCAAAATGCAGTTTTTAAAAACTTAATTCAATTAACATCTGAACAGATGAAAAGGGAAAGGACTAGTCTCAAAAGCCATTTAGACTGTTCCCTCAGTGTATAATTATGGTTCATTCATTACACTGTCCTTCTTGGCCTGTCCTCCTTTTCCTTATTTCCTTCCGTATCCTAAAATCTACGACCCAAAATCTGAACATCGTTAATGACTGATCATGCAGAGCCATCTGGAGAAGGGAATTTCTCAGTCTCAGCCCTCTGAGTAAAGGCATTTATCCTTGTCTCATCTTAAATTTCTGGCTTCTTGTTCTGAGACTGGCAGCCAGACGCCTGGATCACTGATCCAAAGACACGTGTTTGAATTCCACAACTGTGGAAACCTAGATTCAAATAATTAAATCAATCTGCATTACTTAAAGAGAAAGCAAGTCTCAGTAGTGTTGACAATGAAAGTGTTGAATTGTCCTAAAATCCCCATCTGTTCATCTTTGTCCTGCAGACCAGGAAACCAGCATCCTTCACTTGTCTGTTCGAAATGTGACTCCAGTCCCATCCATGGAGTTGACCCTTAACTGTTGGCACAGGAGTGATTGTAGATGGACAATAACCCAGCAATGTAGACATTTCCATATAACCATATAATAATTACAGCATGAAAACAGGGCATCTCAGCCCTTCTAGTCCGTGCCGAACACTTACTCCCACCTAGTCCCACCGACCTGCACTCAGTCCATAACCCTCCATTCCTTTCCTGTCCATATAGTTATACAATTTTGCTTTAAATGACAATATCAAACCTGCCTCTACCACCTCTACTGGAAGCTCGTTCCACACAGCTACCACCCTCTGAGTAAAGATGTTCCCCCTCATGTTACCCCTAAACTTTCTCAACACATGTCCTCTTGTTTGAATCTCCCCTACTCTCAATGGAAAAAGCCTATCCATATCAACTCTATCTATCTCCCTCATAATTTTAAATACCTCTATCAAGTCCCCTCTCAACCTTCTACACTCCAAAGAATAAAGACCCAACTTGTTCAATCTTTCTCTGTAACTTTGGTGCTGAAACCCAGGTAACATTCTAGTAAATCTTCTCTCTATTTTGTTGGACATTTTTCCTATAATTTGGTGACCAGAACTGTACACAATACTCCAAATTTGGCCTTACCCAGTAATGTCTACATCCCAAAAAGTAAAATCTATCCTCCTGGTAACAATCCCACAAGTCAGATTTGTCAACGTCCATTCATGAAACTGTGATAATGTTGGCCAATTATGTAACAAGCATCATGTGCTTAATGTGATTGTGTACAATCAATACAAGCTATCTAGTCTTCCATTCCATATTTTCCCTCTCCTTTCTTTCTTATATTTACAAATTTCAATATTCATGAATGTTCCAAAGGATGAGGAATTTGGAAGATTATTGTTATTGTATCTATGCAACCAACTCTTTAGGACCAGAGTATCTGATAGTCATGAGGTCATTTGTTTTCTCCACCATGTTTTCCTTTTCTAATAATTGCTTTGTTCCTCCCATTCATGAGACGTTTGGTTCTTCACTTTTTTGAGTCAGATTATTGTGTTTTCTACTGTTATACATAGTTCTTGTTTACCTTCTCAGCTCTTCTCATTCCCCAGTAGAACTTCTACTGCTCCTGCCTTTAAGGTTTATATTTTTGTCACCCTATTCCTTTTTATCTATTTCTAAAACTTTTACAATCTTCTCATGTGGCCTTACTTTCTTGAGTATGGATTGCTGCTCCGACTCGCCTCTCAGGAACTATCTTCTCTGAAACTGGAAAGTGGATGTTGCTCACACAAACTAACAGTGACCGATATAACTATATCACTGTTAGATAGTGGATTGGAATCAGCTTTGTCCATATAAATACTCTGCTTATACCACCTCCAGCTTAATTATCATGTCTAGACTTCCGCCTCAGTCAATGGCACTGATGTTCCTCTCAAAATCTGTCATTATCCTCTCATCTCTTCTGTTTCTGCAATCACAATTATATGATTTGGCAAGACATTAGTCCAGATTCATTGGAGCTCTTCTGGGTGGAAGGATCCCTTTCTTCTCCCATTCTAAGTCTCCTGTGAATTAACCACCAGATGATAATGTTAAAGAAAGGCAGAGAGCCTGAAAGGTAGAGAGGTTTATGATGAAAATTCTTAGGTTAAGTACCTGTGGTGAGTTAATATTATATATAAACTAGTTCTTCAGTGGTAGAACATGGTGATGTAATCACATGGATGTACCACCTGTTGCGAGTTACTTGCTGTTAAACTCTGAGGCTTCCGTGATCTGTAAGGAGAACTTGGGAGTTTTCAGAACAGCGTTACCAGCAGTCCAGGATTATCCACTATCCACCTTGAAATCTGTAACAGGGCCTAGGCAGCTGAAGCAAATAGTATTCAGCATTGAGTGATGATAATTGTTTAAGTAGGGACTACACTTATTTAAACTATTTTTCAAATTGTAACAATTCAATCTATTGGAACAAACACAAATGGTTAAGGACTGTGTGGCTCCCAGAATTTCTGGTATTTCTGTAGGCACAATATAGTCTATTCACAAGTATCTAGTAGTTTTCTACAAATTTTAGCGAACATGATTTGCCTTTCAGGAAATGCAATGAACACCACAAAAAATCTTTCCACAAAGCTTGTGTAAAACCATAGGGGCCTACATAATGGCAACATAAATGGCTTAATACAGAAACAGATAAATAATGTGTGGAAATTTCAACTACACAGCACAATTTTTTTTTTTAAAAATTGGTAAAGCTAGTGTGAAGTATAGAAACATGATGGAAAAAATTTGCTCCATCTTTTCATCAGCAGTTTATGTCAAATCTAACTTGTATATTTTCAGCACTAAAAAGTATGCAATTACCGAAAGGGCTGTCATTTTGTTATGACTGAATTCAAAATGCCCTGCTCAGGTCAAGCAAAACTACTGGATCTTAAAGCAACACACACAAAAAAAGTTATAGATCAAGAGGACAGCTACTATGACTCTTGTGAAAAAGTACTGCAATTCAATCTGTTCAAAGCACTCCAAAAAAAAAGGCAATCTACCTCCTTATCCATGGTAAGTGAAACATTTTGGAAAAGCTATGACAATGTTGCCCATCTGATCACAACAGGAATATGAATTGAGGATGAGAGAGGGTGGGTTCAAAGGGGATGTGAGAAGTAAGTTTTTATCACACAGAGTGACGACTGCCTGGTATGGTGGTTAAGGCAAATACATAGAGGCTTTTAAGAGGCATTTAGGTAGGTACACGGATGTAATGAAATTGGAGGAATACAGACATTGTGTTGGTAGGAGGGATTAGTTTTGGGGGGTTTTTGATTTACTTTTTAGCTGGTTTCACAACATTGTGAGCTGAAGGACCTGTTCCTATGCTGTAAAATCCAAAATTATCTGACTTCCAGGTGCCATTTCAATAGCTCTCCATATCAAAAAAGTAGGAATTGCTCATGGATACTTTTGTTATGGAAAATATTCTTTTGAACTCATCGATCTTATGATGGAAGTAATCTGTCACTGTGCATGCATCTCAGTGGTATGGTAATGTTGATTTATCCTCATTGCAGTTAGAGAATAAAACCTCGTGGTTCTCATAACTCAATTTCCTTACATTGTACGCTATTGGAAGACCATTAAGCAATGTGAGTAGCTTGAAAAAATAATTTCCAGTGGCTCACATCCAGGTAGTTTTTTCATTCCACAAATATTTTCCACACTTTGCGAATCACCTGCATGCATTAAATTGCAAACAGATTGTATAAGTTGTTGATCATTATAGCATATCTATAAATGTTTAGGAATAATAAAACGTACATGTGTTCTGCATAAAACCCATCAATGAGTCTGTCTGCCAGTGTTGAGGGAGATTTGAACTGTTCTACATGTAGCCCTCACCTAGATAAAATCCTTGCATTTCCAGTTACTTTAATATCATACAAATTTAGCTGAAGTTGCAACTACTTCATTGTATTCCTAAAATAGTTACAACCTAAAAAAAGTTTAATAAAATGGATAAACTATAACTTAATTTACATCAAATCATATAAATGATTAGAAAACATAAATATAAATGACAAAGAATAGCTGAGTTATATATTGTCACAAAAGGTTGTCACAGTATGCAATAAGCTATAAGATCAGTTGGAAATATGGAGGTGAAATGGCAGATAGAGTTTAATCAAGATTAATGTAAGGTGTTGCACTTTGAGTGGTCAAATGTAAGAAAGTATACAGTACGCGCTAAAACTGTTAGGAGCATTGATGCATAGAGGGGACATGAGGAGCATCTCCAGAGCTCCCTGAAGGTAGCAACACAACTGGATAGGGTGGTGAAGAAAACATGTGGTGTGCTTGCCCTTGAGTTTTAAAATTGGGAAGTCATAATGCAGCTGTATAAAACTTTGGAACTTTCTGTGCAATTTTGTTTGCCATATTACAGGAAGGATATGATGTCTTTGGAGAGGGTGCATAGCAGGTTCATCAAGATGTTGCCTGGATTAAAGAGTATTAATTATGAAGAGACATTGTACATGAACTGTTGTACATGTGCCCCTCACCTAGATAAAATTATGAAAGGCAACAAGCTATCCTCCAGAGAAAACAATTTCATAAAATTACGAGATGCAGAGCCAGGGTAAATAATCAGGGTGGAAATATAAATTACTGGAGGGCATACATAGATGTCAGGTAATGGGGTAAAGTTTAAAGAAGATTTACAAGGCATGTTTTATTTCAACATAAATACAGGTATCTGCTGTTCCTAATGAAGAGGCCACTGAGTGTATGTTAGTAGTCTTCTGTTGCTGTAGTTCATCCACTTCAAGGTTGGGTGTGTAGTGCATTCAGGGACAGTCTTCTGCACATCAATGTTGTAATGAGTGGTTATTTGAGTTACTGTTGCCCTCCTGTCTGCTTGAACCAATCTGGCCATTCTCCATTGACCTCTCTCATTAACAAGGTGTTTTCGCCCACAGACACGCCAGTCTCTGGTTATTTCTTGTTTTCACATCATTCTCTGTAAACTCTGTGGATGTGTGTGAAAATCCCAGGAATTCAGCAGTTTCTGACATACTCCAACCACCGTTTCCGGCACCTCTAATCGTTCCACAGTCAAGATCACTTAGGTCATATTTCTTCCCCATTTTGATGTTTGGATTGAACAACACCCAAACCTCTTGACCATGTCAGCATTGAGTTGCTGCCACATGATTGGTTGATTAGATATTTGCATTAACAAGCAGGTGTACAGAAGTACCTAATAAAATGGCCACTGAGCGTAGACTGTTGTAGGTGCTTGGAACCTACACCAAGGGAGGTGGTGAAAGCACGTGTAATAATATACAAGAGGCATTTGGACAGGCATATGAACTGGCAGTGGATGAAGAGATATGGCCATGTGCGGGCAAATGTAGAGTATAAATTGGCATTGTGGTGGATCAATGGTGGAACAAGTCAAAAGGCATTTTCCTGTGCTGTAAGGTTCTATGTTCCAAAACTCCATGAAATAATTTCTCACTCTTGATAACAGCAATTAGAAAATACGAAGATTTAGAATACAACATTTTGGCAAATGTACACGTAGAATAATGTTACTTAAATGAAAAAAATTTTTACAAATTCCCCAATACTCTCAGAAATTCTCTGAAAAAGCCATTTAACACAACTTGCGCCACACCACAAAGGCTGAAGGACATTTGTACCTTTTTGCTTAGCTTTGCACGGGAAGTGGATGGACTGAAAACAGAAGATACTTTCAGATTTCAAGACTGGATACTTATTCTGAGAGAACGTACACCTCGAAGGTGATGGAGGAAATTAGGGAAAATGTTCAACACATAATAATGTGCAAATGATATATTTTATCTCCCACTTCTCTCAACCACACAAACTTCCGACCTGTGCCTTGTAAGGCATAAAAAAATGCCCGACGCAAGCTTCTCAAGGTCTGAGTCGACGTTCCCTCTCTCAACCAACTAGAGTCTATGGATTCTGCAAATCTTCTCCATGAGTCAACTGAAAATCTACTGGATGAGTCTTTAATTGACACAAGGATTTGCCTGTGTTGCCTTTTTCCTTCCAGTTTCTCCACAAGCATGAGATTAGATGCCCTGCATAAAAATTAAAATCAGTACAGCTGGCAACAGATGCAAGACTGCTGTCCTTCCTGATTAGTTCCCCAGATGTTGCTCCTTGTCAGAGGATGATGATTTAAACATTTCTTCCTGGGATTCAACTGGCATTCCTTAAACGGCATTTACTTTCCAGCACTAATTGCCTTGTTCAACTGAGCTACTTCTGGAGTCAGTTCAGACTCAGCTGTGGGATTGGAGTTACTTAAGGCATTATTCTCAAAAAACGGGTAATTTCATTTAGTTTTCCAGGTAGAAATTACTTCCTGTGTTTTCAGTTAAGGAAGTATATTTGATGTCTCTTTTGAAAACAAGTTATGCCCAAGATAGAGGTCAATTTTACTTTCTTTGTTTGGATGATTGAGATCAGGTTTTCTATCATGTATAGAGCTGACTCTGCAAAGCGAGGACATTCCATGGACAGTTTAATTTGAGAAATCTGGAAATCATAAATATAGCTCTGTGACTAAACATTAGTTGATGCTATGAATGCAGCTCTACCTTAATACTAACATTTTATCTGACGAGGAGGTTCAACCTCACTTTGTCTGTGTTCTCTTTCCATCGCCGCTACTCACTCGCAGAGAGTTTGCAGCATTCTGTATTTTTATTTGCTATTAATGTTTTTTTGCCCCCTTCATTTTCCTCACAGGGATATAAAGGGGTGGAAGATTCTATGATGAGTGTAGCTCCATAGGAATCAGTGCTCTTCGATATCTTACAGAACTTCACTGAGTTTCAGAAGGCTATTTAGCAAAGGCACTACAAAACTGACTTTTATCTCCGTATCTGATGGCCTGCACTTCCACCAAGGAATGCTGCTACTGTTAATAACCCTCCAAACTCCCCAAACAAAATCAGTGAAGATAGAAGCAAGGCTCCAGCTATAAGGGCTCAGCCTCCAAATCATTGGGAGAATAAGAAAAGGAAATGATGTCATGGTTCAGCTGATCATCATAAATATTGACTTCATACAATTAGTTTCTCAGAGAATACAACAACCTACTCCTCCAAATTCAGCATTTATTTCTATGGATACACATCTTAGATGTATGGGTTGTGTTTCTGTATTGGTAAAATGGAACATACAGTGGAAACATTTCAATAGACACACACATAGGTAAATCAGTTTTTTTCAACTACAATCATTATTTGAATTACGATTCATATCTCTCCAAATATGAATCACATAGTTTTTGAAGTTTTCAATGTCAAAGTTAAAATCGCCTTAGAAACACTCTGGTACAATATGGAGACAGAACTGCTTTAAAAGACACTCTCTCATCTGAACTATCTTTAACAAAAACTCTTTAGACCTGCATAATAAGCAGCAGCAATAATTTAAAAATAATCCTCATGGGTATCCCCACTATCCACCACTTCCGAGTTCTCTCTGTTCCTTTTCACCAAATGATGTTCCAATCCTTTTTGTTATGGCTGCATATTCCTAGCACCTGTGGCATAAAGCCATTTCCCCAAACACACAGTGGAACAATATGACAGGTTTACACATACACTTTGGATTTTGTATCAAAACTGAAGGGTATTTCACAGCAGGTTATTTGAAATAAATCCATGGAGTAGAACAGAACCCCATAAATATGAGTGATGTTAGGTTTGATTCCATACGCCTATAACTGCTCAATCCATCCATATCTGAAAAAATCACTAAAGGAATCATGAATATTAGGGAAAATAATCAAAATTATCAGCAAATAGACTTTTTGAGATTATAACAATCATAAACTAACAAGGAGAATGGGTGAAAGGGCAGCATTTAGATTTTTAGTTACCACAGAAGACATCAGTCAATAACCTTAAACCACATACATGTAGTATTATGATGCAGACTGAGAATTAGTTAATGGACAAAAATCAGAAGATGTAGATGGAAGGCTGTAACCAATGGATGCTACAGTTGATGTGAATGATATGCCTGAGGGAACTGTGTGTGATATATCAGCAACACACACAAAATGCTGGAGGAACTCAGCAGGCCAGGCAGTATCTATGGAAAAAAGCATCCACATTTACAGCATCTGCAGATTTTCTCTTGTTTGTGTGTAATATATCCCAGGTTTGCTCATGGTACAAAGCTGGGTGGTCGTGTGCATCATGAAGAAAGTGCAGACAGGCTCAGCAAGATATAGACAGACTGAATGAAGGGGTGAAGACAAATATATCATAAGAATGTAAATTACCTACTTTGGTGGGGGGGCGGGAAATTGTTTTACCACAGTTTTAATGGGAATGTCTAAGACCAGAGGACACAGCCTCAGAATAGAGGGGCGTCCTTTTAGAACATTGATGAGGATGAATTTCTTTAATCAGAGAGAGGTAAATCTGTGGAATTTGTTGCCACAGATAGCTGTGGGGGCCAAGTCATTGGGTATACTTAAGGCAGATTCTTGATTAGTCATGCCATGAAGAGATACGGGGAGAAGGCAGGAGTTGGGGCTGAGAGGGAACATGTTTCAGCAATGATGAAATGGCACAGCAGACTCATTGGGTCAAATAGTCTAATTCTGCTCCAAAATCTTATGGTAATCATACCCAACCTGGGAGATTATTTTGTGGTCCAGCCTCTCTGTCCAAGGAAGACAACACTTGGGAAATGGCACTGTGAGAAATTGTCAGGCATGATGACACCGCAGGGTGGGAAAGATGCAAAGGACTGAGTGGTGTCCTCCTGCTTTATTTCTTAGCTTATGTCCTAAGAAATTTAGCTGCAGGTGTTTAGCTGTAACAAGGAGTGATGGTTCCATGTGCCCTGTTGTGGTGATATTTTGTATGGATGTAGCACTCCAGTACATCAAAGGAATGCAGCTATGACAGCTCACTGCTTGTTCAAATTGGGGTATCTTTAAGGTTCAAACCTGAATCCATGACGACTGAGAAAATCACAACCCATAAAAGGATGACATGTGACCAATTTAACAGAACATCCTTTCCCTATGATACAAGACTCATGGACCCACTACAAAATTCTACTATAGAATTTGAAAAAAACTTTGAAATGGCCGTGAGTAATTTGTTCTCTGACAAGCACTTTGCACGTGGGATCAAATGACAAATTGGTTGCAGCACATGGAGCATCAGACAAGGCAACAACAGGGAGGAACCAGGTTTTGACTCGTCAAAGTTGAACACAGACCTTCTCCAAGAGAGACTTAGAGTGAAATAAGTCAGCAGTCCCAGAGTTTCTTGAAAACTGGGGTTTTCCAGTGAGGGGAAGAAGAAAATTTAATGTAAGGGGGCAGAATTCCAACTGAATATATAGCAACGGACTGAAATGAATCGTTTTCACAAATCTGGAAAGGGGACAGGAATTTTTAAAATTTAAGTTCTTAGTGAAACACTGCTGCACACAGCAACAACAAAACAATGTACTTGATGTCCAACTGTTGCTTCTTGTTTTTTTTCTAAATGAGAAGTTATTTTTATTTGAATGTACAATGGAAATATGTCAGAAAATGGGAGGAAGAAGATTTAATTAACTTGCTGGATATCAGAGAGATCATCCTGGCTTTTTGGTGACTGTCTCAGAATTGTACTGTTACATCCGCTGCCCATTCACCATATGTCACTTTCAATGACTAGAATAACTAACAGGAAACCCTTCTGAATCTGCCTGTTTGACTCTAATGTCCAAATAATATCACTCCATCTAAAGCAGGGGTTCTCAACATGGAGAGAGTCCTTTCACAATGATGACCATCACTGTGTGAATCCAGCAATTAACAGTGATGTGAAACGTACATGTAAGGTTTTAATATCTCCCAAAAGGAGTAAACCGTGATAACAATTTCAGTAAACAAGGTTGTCCCAATTTCCCAATTATGTTTGTGACATCTGATTTGGTGTCAGAACTAGACACAACACCCAGAGAAACTGCCTCAGCTCCAATTTTCATTTCAGAGTTTGGAAACTATTCCGCTGGAGAGGAATCAAAGAGATTAGGTACTCAGAGACCAGGAACGGAAAAACCAAGGGAGAACATTAAAAGGAAACAAACCTTGCAACTAAAGAAAACACAGTGGATACTGAAGGTATAAAAACATGCATGGAAAATAGGAACAGGTCCAATTACATATGGCTAATTATATTTAAACCAATTATTTTCTTGTTGAAAGGGTTATTATCTTCTGCAGTATGCATGGTAAATCTAGCATCAATTTTATGCTCACGTTTATAGGATAATAGACACAACAATTCAAGCAATCCTTTTACTGAATGCAAACACAGCTATGCCACAAGGCTATTGCCATCATTTATTTCCACACTTGCAACTGCAGACTTAGTGTAAGTTGGGCCTTGATTTTAAAAATGCTTCTCACCACCACCACCCCGCCCCCCAACACTTCCAAGTCCTTCCCCCACTCCCCTCTTCAATTATTTCTCACTTTATATGAATAGCTCCATAGAAAATAATAAAATTTACTTTTTAATGTAAGAAGCTTGCTTTTTTATTGGTTTGAATGTTCAAAGCACCTATTGTCACAATATTCAACTATTCAATAATTCACAAACACAGGGAAATGGCCACAGTTTTACTCTGAGTAGTTATATTTTTCAAAGGAAAGAGATAGGGAGAGAAAATCCTTGGATGAAAAGACTTAAATTGCTGCAGAAAGTTGTGAGAAGCAGCAAATGCCTTCAGAAGTTAGTACTTCTTGCCAGGTTTTAAGCTGCTGTTTTTGGCAAAGCAAATGAAATAAATGCTGCAGAAATGTAACTTATAAATTCTGCGTAGTAACGTGTTGATAGTTCATGCCCCTGGCAAATCGAACAGGAAAATAAAGTACAGTACAGAGGAATCTAGTCAATTAATTGGGCCATCACTTGATCAGGGCAGCCATTTAATTGGGACAACTCAAAGTACAAAAACTAAATTGAGAAAGTAGCCGGGATTCTATTAGTTTATTTGGGACACTATGCCTCTTAATTGAGGCAAGAAACTATTGCTGAACAGTTTCTAACTAGCACTTGTGTGGCCATTAGACACTACATCATACTTGGAGCAACCTGTTTATAAATAGCAACAGTTGCTTGTGTTTGTGTTCGTGTTCAGAAAAAAGTGATTTTTATCACTAATAGTTGGCAAAAATAAACAATAAGACAAATTTGAATCTGTTTTGCTCACCACAGTTTCAAGCTTTCAGGCTTGGAGAAATGGCTGGGAGTGAAAATAAAACGATTTAACGACTTCAAGTTGGGAATTATGAAGATATCAATAATTATCTTAAATGTTACAATGAAAATGAAGATTTGGATGAGATAATTATCTAAAGCATTGTATTAAGGCAGTCCATTATCTGCACTAGGTAATTTGTTAATTTACAGTTAATCATAAGAACATGGCAGATAGAATAGTCGATAACTATTAGGAACTAATACATTGTTTTATAGTATTGTAGAGGTAGTGTTCTAATTTGCTTTATGTTTCATTTAAATACATAATTTGTTATGCAGTTAAATAGTAGCTTGTCATTTTTATACCTTTTTAACTATTTCCATGTAACTTTGGTTAATTAGGCAGCCACTTAATTGGACCAAAATGTACTGGTCCTAATGTTCCCCAATTAACTAGAATCCATTTAAGTAGCCTTTTTCATAGCAGAATGGCATAGCAGACTCGATGGGCCGATGGTATAATTCTACTGCTGTATTTTATGGTCCTAAGATTTCTCGATGTTCCAAAGGGTGTAAAAGCCAATTATGTAATTTTGAAGTTCATTGTAATGTTATAACATAAGAAAAATAACTTTCAATTTGCACACAAGGCATCAAGCAATACTGGTATACCAATGGTACATTTATTTTAGTAATATTAATTGAATGCTAGATATTGCATTGGATGCAGGAAAATCTCCCGTTCTTTCTTGAATACTAATGCAGGAATATTTCACATCCTGAGATGCCATCCAGAGCTTTGCTTTAATATCTCAAAGATACAGTGTTTCTGACTACAATCCCAGCTGCACTGGCATGTCAGTCTAGATCTAATGCACACATTTTTTGAGTGGGATTTGAATCCACAATATACTGATTCCAAGGCAACAGAGAAGCAAAGCAATTTTCCTACATGTTCCTTCCCGTCTCAGAGGTATTACACAACACTATCAAAGACAATGCTACTCTGGATTTGTAATATGGTTTAGTGCATACAGATTTTTTTTGTTATTTTCGTTTCAAAGGTCAACATACCTGTACACATTTGTACAGCAGTTGCTAAAAGTTTGAAAATTTGAATGGGCTCATACTGAGTCTATTATGTATTCTGAATTTACAGCAATCTTGGTTCTTAGGATTTGATGGACTTGGGTGATATGTACTGTAAATGGTATAAATCTTGTTAAGTGTCACTTAATTCCCTCATGCCGTGGGGAAATGAAGGGATTTGCTACCCATTTTGCAAGCTGCTTTATTTCACTTTTGCTTGACTACTGCTGTAAGTAAACATTTCCAAGTCACCCCCAACCACAAACTGTTCCAGCTGCTACCAGCCGGGAAACGGTACCGCAGCATAAAAGCCAGGACCAACAGGCTCCGGGACAGCTTCTTCCACCAGGCCATCAGACTGATTAATCCATGCTGATACAATTGCATTTGTATGTTACATTGACTGTCCTGTTGTACATACTATTTATTTCAAATTACTATAAATTGCACATTGCACATTTAGGTGGAGACGTATTGTAAAGATTTTTACTCATGTATGTGAACGATGTCAGTAATCAAGTCCATTCAATTCCATTCTTCTTTTTGCTTCAAATGATAATTCCCAATAATGACACAAGTAAACGGTCATCCTAGTTAACAAATTCAGATTATGTACAGGCCTGTGTTTAAGAGAAACTTGTTTAACACAAAAGATGCTCAAGGAACTCAATGGGTCAGGCAGGATCTATGGGCTGTAAACCTTTTGGGTTGAGCCCCTTCATCTGGATGGAGCATTAGAAACATCGACTGTCAATTTCCCTCCATGGATGTTGCATGGCCGACCGAGTTCCTCCAGTGCCTTTTGTGTCACTCCAGTTTCCAGCATCTGCAGTCAATTGCTTCTCCAAGGCAAAATGACTGTCCAGTTTTATATCACATTGAATAGTTTGTATAATTCCATATCTATAATGTTTACCGCACTTCTCTGTTCTTTCTTTTCAGAAACTGTTAGCCGTTAGTCGCTAGGACCTTCACATGCAAATTAGAGATTTGCAAATCCATCTCACTTCAGATACCTTCCTGCTGTACTGACTGATAGTTTCACTCTTGGAGGAGACGTCTTTCTCGAAGAGGTACTAAACTAAGACATTGTACCTTATCAGAAAGAGGTAAAAATCCTAGGGATTTATTTCAAAGAAAAACAAAAAAAAAGTAACCCATACCGAATATTACGAAACAAATAACTTTGTTATCACATTGCTGCTTACAGAATTAGCTACTGTTTTCTACAATATAACAATGACTACAAGACATGGGCTAAAATACATTGGATGTGTAACTTGAGTCATGGAAATGCACAATTACCCTTATTCATAATTGTTTTCCACTTTCTGGGGTTAATAATTGATCACCAATAGAAACATGGGAGCTACCTCCTTTAAAACAAGATGTACTGTAACACACTAAATAGGCTGCTACATATCAACACAGCACCATTATGACTTGGCCTGACACATCCCTCAGTCATATGGTTTACCATTCAACCATTTGACAGCCCCAATCCAAAAACCAACAAAACCTTGCAGGGTCAGCATCAAAGAGAAAACAGTAGTGGAGAAAAATTTAAACTACTTAGAACTACTCAGGAGTGACCACAGCTATATGTACAAATGTACTTAAGAGCAACAAAAATGTGGTGTAATACCAGCATGAGATGTGGACTTTGTGGAAAAGGTACAAATTCATTCCAAAACAAGCACAATTCATGGTTCCTCAGCTCAGAGACTATGTAAAGACTGGAATACCCCAGTAGGATGTTTTGCCAAAATATATATCCAGTTACTCCTGGGATCAGAATATAAAATTCAGGCCAAGATCAACCCTTTCTCTGTTACATAAACTCATATTTGATTAAGAATCTCTGGACAAAATATTGGGCAATTATTTCTAGAATATGGATACAACAAAGTCATTTCATCCAACTTAAATATCAATGAAGCTGGTTGATCATGGAGTCACAACTGATGGTATTTTAGAACCAGAAATGATTTGTTTAAAAAAAAGCTAGGCCACTCGTATTTACTTTAAAACAACCTTGGAGCCCGAGGTTTCATCCAACTGAAACAAAGGCAGCCATTCTGCCAACGTTCACTTGTGGAATGACCATTTGGGCAAGGGACAGTATCAAGGGAACTGCAAAACCATACACATCCATTTCCCCTGAAAGGAGTTAAAAGAAGTTACTTTAAAAATAAAATCCTGTATTATATCTAGATTACACAGCCTGCTGAATTACCTTCATGTAGAAAAGGAGGAAGATTATTCTGCCAAGTACCAAGCTGTCATTGAGTTGTGTAGCAGGGAACCAGCTCCTTTGGACTATTAAGTCAGGACTGACCATCAAATACATATTTGGACTAATCCTACGCTAATCCCATTTTATTCTTCCCCTATACTGTGTTGTAGCCAAATATCTTCTAGTCCCTTAATCAAAGCAAATATTCTGGAAAAATGTATCTTAGCTCCTCCCTGTATCACCCCTTTGTAACCAATCCTGCCTCCCACCCCAACAATTTTCAAGGAGGATGTAGAAGAGAACGAGGAGCTTCTTATTAAAACAGGAGCTGGAGGAGCAAGGGAGCAGAGAAAATTAGGTCCTGCTACCTTGTACCACTGTAGCTAGCACCAACTAGATATCAGTGACAATGCATGAAGGTTAGGGACAGAGAAAGCATCCTGACAGTGGAGTGAACTGACCATCTTTGGGTAACATCTATTTAAAATACATCTTGGGTTTGGAGTGGTTGTAAGGTCACATAAAGCAAAATTGAGGTAGGGAGCATGCAGATAAAACTCATGAAGCTTATGGGATTCATAAGTCAAATGTTTGGTGCAGCAAATGACCTGCAGGTAACCTTGCAACTAATGAGGTAGATGTGCCTTGACAAAGATGCTAAAATTCATCTCCTACAGTATGAAGACTGTCAATGCATTCATCTACATATATTGCAGAGTGTGTGCATTGCAGGTTCAGTTCTGCTGTTGATATTGCAAAATTCTGCAGAAGATCATGAAACAGTGGATCTTCAGCGGTTTGGGACAGTAACAAAAAACATACCAAGCAAATCCAGCTCAGAGCAACATGCAAAAGATGCTGGAGGAACTCAGCAGGTCAAGCAACATCTACAGAAATGAATAAACAATTGATGTTTCAGGCCAAGACCCTTCACCAGGACTGGAAAGGAAGGAGGAAGATTCCAGAATAAGAAAATGGAAGAAGGGGAAGGAAGACAAGCTAGAAAGTGATAGGTGAAGCCAGGTGGGTGGGGGAGGGGAACGAAGTAAGAAGATAGGAGGTGATGGGTGGAAAAGGCAAAGGACTGGAGAAGAAGGAGCCTGATAGGAGAAACACACATCAAAGTTGCTGGTGAACGCAGCAGGCCAGGCAGCATCTCTAGGAAGAGGTACAGTCGACGTTTCAGGCCGAGACCCTTCGTCAGGACTAACTGAAGGAAGAGTTAGTAAGAGATTTGAAAGTGGGAGGGGGAGGGGGAGATTCAAAATGATAGGAGAAGACAGCAGGGGGAGGGATGGAGCCAAGAGCTGGACAGGTGATTGGCAAAGGATCACGAGAGGATCATGGGACAGGAGGTCCGGGAAGAAAGACAAGGGGGTGCGGAACCAGAGGATGGGCAAGGGGTACAGTCAGAGGGACAGAGGGAGAAAAAGGAGAGTGAGAGAAAGAACGTGTGTATAAAAATAAATAACAGATGGGGTACGAGGGGGAGGTAGGGCATTAGCGAAAGTTAGAGAAGTCGATGTTCATGCCTTCAGGTTGGAGGCTACCCAGACGGAATATAAGGTGTTGTTCCTCCAACCTGAGTGTGGCTTCATCTTTACAGTAGAGGAGGCCGTGGATAGACATGTCAGAATGGGAATAGGATGTGGAATTAAAATGTGTGGCCACAGGGAGATCCTGCTTTCTCTGGCGGCAGAGCGTAGGTGTTCAGCAAAGCGGTCTCCCAGTCTGCGTCGGGTCTCGCCAATATATAGAAGGCCACATCGGGAGCACCGGACGCAGTATATCACCCCGGCCAACTCACAGGTGAAGTGTCACCTCACCTGGAAGAACTGTTTGGGGCCCTGAATGGTGGTAAGGGAGGAAGTGTAAGGGCATGTGTAGCACTTGTTCCACTTACACGGATAAGTGCCAGGAGGGAGATCAGTGGGGAGGGATGGGGAGGAGGAATGGACAAGGGAGTCGTGTAGGGAGCGATCCCTGCGGAAAGCAGAGAGAGGCGGGGAGGGAAAGATGTGCTTAGTGGTGGGATCTCGTTGGAGGTGGCGGATGTTACGGAGAATATGTTGGACCCGGAGGCTGGTGGGGTGGTAGGTGAGGACCAGGGGAACCCTATTCCTAGTGGGGTGGTGGGAGGATGGAGTGAGAGCAGATGTACGTGAAATGGGGGAGATGCGTTTGAGAGCAGAGTTGATAGTGGAGGAAGGGAAGCCCCTTTCTTTAAAAAAGGAGGACATCTCCCTCATCCTAGAATGAAAAGCCTCATCCAAGAGCAGATGCGGCGGAGATGGAGGAATTGCGAGAAGGGGATGGCGTTTTTGCAAGAGACAGGGTGAGAAGAGGAATAGTCCAGATAGCTGTGAGAGTCAGGAGACTTATAGTAGACATCAGTGGATAAGCTGTCTCCAGAGACAGAGACAGAAAGATCTAGAAAGGGGAGGGAGGTGTCAGAAATGGACCAGGTAAACTTGAGGGCAGGGTGAAAGTTGGAGGCAAAGTTAATAAAGTCAACGAGCTCAGCATGCGTGCAGGAAGCAGCACCAATGCAGTCGTCGATGTAGCGAAGGAAAAGTGGGGGACAGATACCAGAATAGGCACGGAACATAGATTGTTCCACAAAGCCAACAAAAAGGCAGGCATAGCTAGGACCCATACGGGTGCCCATAGATACACCTTTAGTTTGGAGGAAGTGGGAGGAGCCAAAGGAGAAATTATTAAGAGTAAGGACTAATTCCGCTAGATGGAGCAGAATGGTGGTAGAGAGGAACTGATTAGGTCTGGAATTCAAAAAGAAGCGGAGAGCTTTGAGACCTTCCTGATGGGGGATGGAAGTATATAGGGACTGGACATCCATGGTGAAAATAAAGCGGTGGGGGCCAGGGAACTGACCCTGATGTTTGCCTGATAGGAGGGAAGGGTTGCAGCTCCAACAAGCTCATAGGTGAGGTGTGGCCTCACCTAAAATGACAGTTAGAGGCCCTGAAAGGAGGTGAGAGAGGAGGTGAATGGACAAGTGTAGCACTTCTGCTGCTTGCAAGGACAAGTACCAGGAAAGAGATAGGGGAAAGGGACAAATAGACAAGGAAATCTCGGAGGGAGTGATCCCGGAAGAAAGGGGAGAGTGGGGAGGGTTAAATATGGGTTTGTTGATAGGGTCCCATTGAAGACGGTGGAAGTTGAAGAGAATGATGTGTTGGATGCAGAGGCTCATGGGTTGGTAAGAGAGGACAAGAGGAACTTCCAGCTCAGAACACGCAGCCTCCATGTAACAGGAAAGTGCTGAAATAGGAATTCATGCAATTGCCAAAACATTGCTGGGCTTCCTAGTTGAAAAGAGCTAGCAGGGTATCTCAGCTGCCCAAATATTTCCTATTAGACAGATGAAAACAGCAAGGGGAAACCTCAGAGTAGGAAAACATAGGTGCCTCTCTAGATGGTGATAATTCTGCTCCCTCTTCCACTATAGTGTATTGCCCTTTTATGGTAACCTGGGCTACTGAAGCGCACGATAATATGGTGCACCTCAAAGCTAGGCTATCCAGACTTTTCCAAGATCACATCCAATTTGGCAGGGGGACGGGAACCAGAGTGATGGGACTGATTAAGCTTGGCGCAGTTGGTATACAAGAGATGAAGTGTGTAGCGGGACATTGAGGAAGGACAGGCAGATGATAGGGCAACATTGCAGTCAGTGGGATGAGCTGGAGTGTAACATGGGATCAAATTGGAAAAGGATGATGAATACAGGTACGAAGGCGTAATATGGAAAAAGGTACATGATCCTGGAGCACAGTTGGAGATTGGCAGGTATGACATTGTGGACAACACTGTCATGGCTGAATGAAGATCATAGTTGGGAGCATAAAACATAAGGATACACATTGCATTGAAAGCACAGGCAGATAGGCAAAGGGGTTGGGTGTTTTGGTTGGTAAAAAATGAAATCAAATCCTTCGAGAAAGGTAACATAGGATCAGAAAATGTAGAATCCATGTGGATACAGTTAAGAACTCGCAAGGGTAGAAAGATCCTGATGGCAGGTATATACAACCTCCAAATGTAGCCAGAATGTGCGATATAAAAGGCATGTAAACAGGGCAACTTTTCGATAGCCATGAGTGATTTCAATATACAGGTAGATTGGGAAAATCTACCAATAAATGGAATTGGTAGAAATTTTTAGAACAGCTTGTGATTGAGCCCACAAGGGGAAAGGTAATTCTGGATTGGTTGTTGTGTAACGAACCACCTTTGATTAGATAGCTTAAGGTAAAGGGAGTGACCATAACATGATAGAATTCACCCTGCAGTTCGACAGGGAAAAGATGAAGTCAGAAGCATCATTATTACAGTTGAGTAAAGTGAATTACAGAGGAACGAGAGAGGAGCTGGCCAAAGTTGATTGGGAAGGAACATTCGGGGTTGACGGCAGATCAGCAATGGCTGGACTT
Organism: Mobula hypostoma; assembly: GCF_963921235.1. Taxonomy (NCBI): domain Eukaryota; kingdom Metazoa; phylum Chordata; class Chondrichthyes; order Myliobatiformes; family Myliobatidae; genus Mobula; species Mobula hypostoma. Next base: position 15,143,588 of record NC_086118.1, read on the forward strand.
TCTGGAGACAATTTGGAAGCCACAGGATAGATACATTCCAAAGATGAAAAAGAATTATAAAGGGAGAATGAGGGAATTGTGGCTGACAAGGGAAGTCAAAGCCAACATAAAAGGAAATTGAATTGAATTGACTTTATTACCTTCATCCTTCATATACATGAGGAGTAAAAATTTTATGTTATGTCTCTGTCTAAATGTGCGATGTGTAATTATAGTTATTTGTAATAAGCAGTATGTACAACAGGACAGTCAATCTAACATAGAAATACAATTGTACAGCGTGAATTAATCAGTCTGCAGCCTAGTAGGAGAATCTGTCCCGGAGCCTGCTGGTCCTGGCTTTTATGCTGCAGTACCGTTTCCCGGCTGGTAGCAGCTGGAACAGTTTGTGGTTGGGGTGATTTGGAAATGTTTATTTACAGCAGAAGTCAAGCAAAAATGAAATCGAACTATTCAAAAGGTTCAAAGGAACATCTAAACAAGCCCGGTGCAGTTTGGAATCAAGTCCTGTGGACCGATGAAGTTAAAATAGAACTTTTTGGCCGCAATGAGCAAAGGTATGTTTGGAGAAAAAAGGGTGCAGAATTTCATGGAAAGAACCCGTCTCCAACTGCTAAGCATGGGGGTGGGTCGATCATGCTTTGGGCTTGTGTTGCAGCCAGTGGCACGGGGAACATTTACTGGTAGAGAGAAGAACGAATTCAATTAAATACCAGCAAATTCTGAAAGCAAACATAACACTATCTGTAAGAAAGCTGAAGATGAAAAGAGGATGGCTTCTACAATGGGATAATGAACCTAAACACACCTCAAAATCCACAATGGACTACCTCAAGAGGCGCAAGCTGAAGGTTTTGCCATGGCCCTCACAGTTCCCTGACCTAAACATCATCAAGAATCTGTAGATAGACCTCAAAAGAGCAGTGCATACAAGACGGCCCAAGAATCTCACAGAACTAGAAGTCTTTTGCAAGGAAGAATGGGTGAAAATCCCCTAAACAAGAATTGAAAGACACTTAGCTGGCTACAAAAAGCATTTACATCAGTGATACTTGCCAGAGGGTGTGTTACTAAATACTGCGATGCAGGGTACCCAAACTTTTGCTTCGGGCCCTTTTCCTTTTTTGTTATTTTGAAACTGTAAAAGATGGAAATAAAAAAAGTTTTCTTGCTTAAAATATTAAAATTAGGTTAAAGGCACCTAATTAGCTTGTTTATTTCGACTTTTTTCTTAAAGATGTGCTGGGTGCATTCCGGCTACCGCTGTACCGCTGCATTCTTCGCGGCCTGGAGGTTTGGGACCACTATTATAATTGACTTATCACTACATTCATGTGAGGAAAATATGCGCTGTGTGTTTAAAATTAAATTCGTTAGATAAACCCCTTTAGAAACGAAATTGAGTGCATTAGCCACTTACAAGTGACCTATAGTTGACTTATCACCTATATTCCGGTCGCGTTTAACACCCACACCCCCCCCCCCACCCCCAACACCAGGTCGGCCGGTCCGCAAGAACGTTGTCAATATTAAAACGGTCTGCGGTGCGAAAAAGGTTGGGGACCCCTGATTTAAACTAGCTGGCTAGCTGCCAAGGAGCTACGCTATTGATGTCCTACGTGATGAGGCCAAACTCCCTGTAGACTTGCTTAAAGTTGTAATACAATAAACATGATAATATAAGTACATATTTTAATGTCACATTTGCTGCATATACTCAACTTGGTTTACAGATTAAACAAAATCACTAAACAAAGTATTACATACACCCTTGGAGGTCGACCGGGGGGCGGGACTGCTACCTCCCTGAAATGAGTTTTTGCAGGGTAGGGTGTCTGAAGCTCCCTCACAAGGATTGAACAGTTGTTGCCAAAGATGTAAGGTAGCAGCTCTACCAGCTGTATCACTGTGCTGCCAGAAACAGCCAGTCTCATAACTGCTAGATTTGAGAATATAGAAGAATTCACTACAGATCTGGTGGTTTGTTCATTCCAATGACCCTCTCCTCCCAACTACCCACTGCCATTCCATTTGGCCTCATTTCCTTCTCAAAATCAAAGGGGGCTACTAGAAAGTCACCATGATCAACCATTCATCTCTTCCTGACAACTCCTCAACAGCTTCCAATAAGTTAGACGAGCACCCCACTCGTACTCCGCTCACCAGTAAACTGGTGAAGTCTTAGTGTCGTAGGAATCTCTCTATTTTACATCAAAAGTCTTCCAAGAACAAAGTTCAGATTATTCCACCTCCAGCAGCGTGAATACCAAAAGCTGAGCAAACGCTTAAGTAATGTTTATAATCTTCAGCAGCAATTGCTTAGCTGGTCGCTAACAGAAAAAGTTATTAATTGCAGAATCAGGAAGTGAAACAGTGTGCAGTGTCTTTAATCTGCAGCAGAAACCAAGTTAATCGGTCATTAGAGCCCTAATTGTCCTCGAGGCAAGTACTCCTGGAGTGTGTTTCAACTTCTTCACCAAGATGGCAGGCTACCAAAAAAGTCCAGCTCTGGATGGCTGTGTCAAAGACTCAAATATCCAAAGGATCTGGGGCAAATTACCCTTTAAGTAAACATATGGTTGTTAAAAAGCAATGCCCTTGCAAAGAGGACTCTGCTGGGTGCTTTACAAGAAATTTAAAATTCATATATGCATACACAAGTCACAAAACTCTATTGTTTAACTTATTTTTTTGGCTTCCCCCTGTTTTTGTTGAATGTGGTGGACATTTTAAGAAAAGAAAGCAACTTTGTTGAAAACTCAAAAAGAACCAAAGATCATTAAATCAGATTTAAATTGTGAAGTATATTATATATATTATATATATATATATATATAAGCACTGTATTAATGTGTGAATGTGTATGGCATCTATTCTAAGCAGAATCATTTTGTATTTTAAATGATAACGTATGTCTGGCCAAACACCTGGACTGTGGATAGGTCTTGAAGTGGGGTAATTTTCTTGAGCCATTATAAAGTTATACTCACATGAACAGGCAGGCCCAAGGCTGACTAAATCTGTCAGGTCTCATTTTCACCAGCAATGATGTATATCATTTAAAAGATCTTACTTGATACATTTTCTCACATAAGAAAGAATGTAATAGAAAAACAAAACTCTCACATCAGTAGCATTAAATCGTGAGTTCTGCTCTTGGTGTCTGACTGGCATTTATAAACACTGAGCATGGAGAGAAAAAAAAAATCAAAGCTGGTTCCCTGATTTTTTGCGGCTGTAAAGTTCACCCTGCTGTAGGAGTGGTGGGAATAGGTGTTCCTTAAGCTCCAATGCCTTCCACGTTTCAATAGATTGCCAAAGCTGTCACATGATTGTCTATTGACTAGAGCACGGAAAAACCCAAGGAATTTTGATGGTGCACCCAACAGTGAGCAGAGCACAATATTATATTAAATAAAATTACTGATGAAATGTTGGTCACTCATCAGGCCACACTGATCAAGAGCACTACCTCTTCACTCCCCCATAATTAACTGGCCCCTATCACCATGTCGCAGTATGTTAAAGGAAACCCTGTGTACACAATACAACAGCAGGTGTCAAAAGAACACATCCAACCGAAGAATGAAGCCAGCATATGTTTTTTTTTCAGTTTCCATATATTCTGAAGGGCTTCCTGTGGATAGCGTGACAATGTCACACTGCAATAGGTATGTTTAACATTCAATCTCAACAACAGTTTGTTCACAAACGACTACATTGGAGATGATCTTGCATTAGAGGAGTACAGCTGCCATTCATTTTCCCACAGGCTGGCCTGCTTGGTGACCCAAGGATGGAGTTAATAGCAGCATTACACTTGGCGGTATATGATTCAGGATAGGACTGTAATAATGCAGCAGGCTCCTTGTCTTTATAAGTAGGTGCACTACTCAATATAGATGTGTTCTAATGTAAACCTGGGTTAACTGTTGCTACCATTCTGTGATACGGAAAATCTACAAAACTTTAGGTCTATATTCAACCTTTTGATGAAAGTGGGGGCCCACAGGTGTTTAAAATTCCAGTAGCCTGATATGGCATCTGTACTTGCTATTTACCATTTTAACTTCAAACAAGAGAAATACTGGAGGAACTCAGCAGGACAGGCAGCATCTATGGAAAAAAGTACAATTAATGTGTCAGGCCAAAACCCTTTGGCAGCATGAAGATAAAATGCTGAGGAGTAGATTTAAAAGGTGGGAGGGAGGGGAGAGAGAGAACCACCATGCGATAGGTGAAACCTGGAAAGAGAGGGATGAAGTAAAGAGCTGGAAAGTTGATTGGTGAGACGAGGTGAGAGAGGCAAAAGAGGATGGGAAATGGAGAAGGGGGGAGGGGGTCATTAACAGGTTAGAGAAATCAATGTTCATGCCATCAGGTAGGAGGCTACCAAATAGAATATAAGGTGTTGTCCCTCCAACCTAAGTGTGGCCTCATCATGACAGTGGAGAATGGCCATGGGTGGACATATCGGAATGGGAATGGAAAGTGGAATTAAAGTGGGTGGCCACTGGGAGAGACACCGCTTGTTCTGGCGGACAGAGTGTAGATGCTTAGTGAAAGGGTCTCCCAATGTACAAGAGGCCACACCAAACACAGTAAATCACCCCAACAGACTCTCTGGTGAAGTGTCACCTCAAACTTCTGGTAATCCCCCTCCAGGTTTCACCTATTACCTGGTGGTTCTCTCTCCCCTCCCACCCACCTTTAAATCTACTCCTCAGTTTTTTTCTCCAGTCCTGCAGAAGGGTTTCTGCCCAAAACGTTGACTGTACTTTTTTTCCATAGATGCTGCCTGGCCTGCTGAGTTCCTCCAGCATTTTGTGTGTGTGTCATCATTTTAATTTTCAACTTTGCCTCAGCTGCCAGTATTTTAAGATCAATACATCAGACTTAGCAGAAAACTTAAGATCTGCTGTGTAGTCATGCTCCCTACCCTCCTATACACTGAGATCTTGATTATCTGCAGCAGATAACTCATTGCATGAAAGAATGCCATCAATGCTGCCTCAGCAAAATCTTCAGAAGGTTAATCCAACCAACATCAGTGCCACTTCCCACACCAGCATCCACAGCAGTGAGGCCGTAGTTATGCTGGGTCAGCTACATCAGGCAGACCACATTGTTTGTACGTTGACCTTATACTCCCAAAATAGGCACTTCACTTCAAACTCTGTGGTGGGAGGATATTACTCGACAGGCAGAGGAAAAGATTCAAGGACATGCTCCTATACCTAAAGTTCTGTTGCCAAAATCAGGACTCAAAGCCCAATTTTTCCTAGCAACAATTAAATTTCTACAATGCAGAGCAAAGCCCAAACAGAATAGAGGACACATAAGAGCCTTTCAAAGTACACCATGCTTTAAATACAGTAAAGCACTTCTCTACAGTTACTTATTTCTTTCTATACAGCCTGTTAGCTTTCTAGATACATTTAACCTTCAAACTGAGAACGTTTTTTTAAAATACATTCTAATACACAGACCAAAAGCATTGCATCTGCATTTCTGTCTTTTTCGTGGAACTAGTATCGTGAACCCAGCAGCAATGATGCGATGTGAAGGCTGTCTGTAGCAAATGCAGTCCCATCCTGGTTAGTAGTCATGTTTCTATTGGTGAAGCTGTCCACTTTCCATTCAAAACTCTCAGTGTGATACATCTATAGTGTTTTTTGATGTATCTATACTATGGGCTATTCCTGTATAAAAACATAAGATTTAATTATCTCATTTTCCCCTTCAACATTCATTGTGTCTGACTTCAAGTACGTATCACAGTCTCAACCATTTTGGTTTGCAGGATGTCAGGGTTAGTAATTCATTAAAGCAGCTGAAGGTTTATTTTCCAATACTGATCGAGTCCCTCAGTAGGTCTCCTTATGACAAATTTTATTCAGAACAATGCAGTTTATATCATTCAGTACTAAATCTATTGACTTCGTAGTGCTGATCTTCCGATAGATGTTTTTGTGTAACAGTAGATGCCTGACAAATCTGTGAATCCAAATGTTTCATTCAGAGGAGAATATTATCCTGAAGAAAACTTGTTTGAAAATTGCAGGCATCACAAGAAAGAAGCTATATATAAAATTGAAACATGCAACAGTATTAAATTATCTCTGAAATACCATGGACCTCTGAAAAACCTATGAAGACGATTTTAGCAAAAATCTTTGTGTCCAACAACTTCTGGCAGAAGTTCCCTCATCCGTGAAAAAGAATGTTGATATAACATGAATAGGTCAATCTTAATTCTCCATCCCTGCCTGACTTTATCCCTTCTTCCTTTCAAAAGAGGAACCTTTAATCTGGTATAATTCTGTAAACACTAGCAGTAGATTGCACCTCTTCATTGTTCAGCATAAAGGGCATATAGAAAGACTTTTATTTACATGTCATTTTAGAAATTTAATTTTTGACACTCGAAAATCTTTTCCTGCTAATAATATCTAAACTCTCCTCTGAAAATTGATAGCAATTACATGGAGTCATCCTCATTACTGAACTGGAAAATCCAAATATTTTTTGTACTCAAGTCTCCAGAGGCTAAACAGTGAACACTAACCAGTCATTTTACTATGAGAGTGAGGGGCATGGGGTAAAATCACAGCTAATCCCACTGTCAACTACTATCTATATTTTGCTGAAGATACTGCAAGACAATTAAAAATAGGATTGATATTTTATAAGACTATAAGACATAGGAGCAGAATTAGGCCATACCATCATGGCTGATTTATTATCCCTCTCAACCCCATTCTCCTGCCTTCTGGAAACCTTTGAAACCCTGACTATCAAGAACCTCTTCTTTAACATACCCAATGGCTTGGCCTCCACAGCTGCCTGAGGCATTGAATTCTGCAGATTTATGACGATCTGACTAAAGGAATTCCTCCTCATCTCTGTTCCAAATGTTGTCCCTCTATTCTGAGGCTGTGCCCTGTGGTTCTTGATTCCCCCATGAAAAGAAACTCTCTCTCTACATCCACTCCATCTTCTATCCCTACCTAGGATTAATTACTTATTTGCTTTTATTTTGGTTGAGATCAATTACTTTAGCAACAACAAGATAATCAGAGACTTTCTTGTCTGAATTTAGCCCTTTGTGTTAGATGGGGTCTTCACCTAGAGTAGCATACCGATTTAATTTTAAGTAATTTTGAAATGGCCATTTTAGAAATAGCCATAATTTGATGCCTCATTCAATCCATGAATTCAGCATGCTTAAAAGTGTCCAAAACACTAACCACAGCCACCACTTAATCTTGCCCACACTGCACCGGAATATGTGGATCTGGAATCGGCAAATAGAGCCTCCTGAGGACCCACCAATAGACAACCCCTTCATGAGAACATCATACTTGACTTGAGTGATTGCACTACTAGATGCCGTGTTGTTTGAATGCAGTCTTTTCATAATGCTATCTCTTCTGTAATTTATCTGAATCTGATTCATAATTAAATGTAAGATCAATAGATAAGATTTTTTCTTAAAACACTTTGGAAAGGCAAACACGAGGAAATCTGCAGATGCTGGAATTTCAAGGGATAGTTTATAATAGTGGTTTACAGTATTTTTCTACTATTTCCAGTTCAAAATTTGTTTGCAGGTGTCTAAATGTGTAAAACTCTAATGGTGAGGCTGCAGCCTTCTTTATAGTTGAGACACAAAAGGCTGCAGATACGAGAACCTGGAGCATCAGGGCTGAGTGCGGAGGGATGATAGCAGAGTTGAGAGGGAGGGGTGAGTCACTGACTGCTATGCAGAACCTGGTGAGGGTTGGAGTGGGGGGGGAAGAGGAACGATGGGCACACGGAGTAGGTAGAGCGGGGGAGAGAGAGTAGTAATGAGTCAGAGGCTGGTTGGTAAAAGGTGTAACCATAAAAGAGAAAGAATTAAGGAGATGGAGTCAGGTGGGGGAGGTGATAGTGAAGTTGAAGCAAGCCGAAAAAAAAGCTCAGCAAAATAAGACTGTTGGCGATAAGCATTTGGGGGAAGAGTAATGAGCCTTGGAAACAAAGATGGGAGGAATGAAAAAAGAGGAGGGAGGGAGGTAGAGAGAGAGGAAGGGAGGGGGAGGAGGGGGGAGAGTGAGGGAGGGGGAGAGAGGGAGGGAGAGGGGGGAGAGAGGGGGGGAGAGTGGGGGGAGAGAGGGAGGGAGAGGGGGGGAGAGAGGGGGAGGGAGGGTAGGTGGAGGGAGAGGGAGGGAGGGAGGGAGAGAGTGAGAGGGAGGGGAGGGGGAGGGGAGAGAGGGAGTGGGAGGGAGGGGTTTGGAGGAGAGATATATATACATACATACATATACATATATATATATATATCTTAGGTGGAATCAGTGAGAGTGGGTTACTTTAAACTGGAAAATCCAATATTCATACCATTAGTCTGTATCCTGCCCAAATGGAAAATGAGGTGCTATTCTTCTAGTTTGTGTTTGGTCTACCATGGCAGTGGAAAAGCCAAGGACAGACAGCTCAGAGAGGAAGTGGGAAGGGGAGCTTTCATTTCATGGCTTTTATATTCTGTGTTTTTGTCCGTTCTTTCTTTTTGCCGTTTGGCAAGTTTTTTTGGGGAGTTGATGTTCTTGTTGCTGCTTGACCTGTTCTGTTAGTTTTTATTGTGTTGGGGGTTGATGATCATATCTCCATTCTTTTTTGTGCCAGGGAGTGGGTTTAATGTTTTTCTTGAACAATCTGCATGGTTTTCCTTGTTTCGTGGCTGTCTGGAGAAGACAAATCTCAATGAAGCTTTGAAACATAACCAGAGGCTTACGATGGCCATTCCGGACGAAATGCAAGCCTACCCTTGCTCTTGCCAAACATAGAGAGATCACATAACATTACAGCATTACAAGTTGGGAACATTACAGTTGTTTGTCTGAGCACTAGGAGTGAGCAGCGATTAAGCTGATTCTCGCCTGTTGTGGAAAGCCAGAAAGAATGAATGTCAGGCTCAAACAAGTTTCAAAACTGTTACTGGAATGGGAATTTCTCTACATGCATTCAGGGCATGAGTCTGCTTCAGACAAAGATAGAAAAAGAATTTGTCTTGATTTTATTGTCTTTGATAGAAGTCTCCAGAGATGAAAAAGGTGGTAAGTATAAAGAAATGGTGGGAGCTTTGCTGTTTGCTTTATTCTTTGCAAATTTGCAAGAACCATATGCTTTACTACGGGCTATTCTTACCAACAGCAGACATCAAAGATAACATTCACCACTGTGTCTTCAACACCAAAACAGCCTTCAGCAGAATGAGGAAAAGGGTTTTCACAGAGTTAGATCTCAAGGGTCATGGTATTTTAAGTGCCGATGATTCGGCCTTCCTGTATGAGTCAGAAAGGGCAAGACGAGCGAACATTCCAGTCCTCAAAGAGAGATCAAAATTGGAAAGAGTGAGCAGTTTCAAGTTCCTGGTGTCAACATCTCTGCAGATCTATCCTGGGCCCAACACACTGATGCAGCTACAAAGAAGGCAGTGACAACAGCTATACGGTGGAGAGCATTCTAACTGGCTGCATCACTGTCTGATATGGGAGCATATCACAGGATCAAAATAAGCTGCAGAGAGTTGTAAACTCAGTCAGCTCCATCATGGGCACTAGCCTCCCAGCATCCAAGATATCTTCAAAGAGGAATGCCTCAAACAGGCGGCATCCATTACTAAGGACCCCCGTCAACCAGGCCATGCCCTCTTCTCATTGATACCATCAGGAAGGAGGTACAGAAGCCTGAAGGCGCACACTCAGCAAATCAGGATATATATTTACTGCAACTCACGTTTTGTCCTCCATTATTATGTACTGCTACCGTAAAGATAACAAAGCTCACGACATTTGCTGGCGATATTAAACCCGATTCTGATTCTGAGATACGGACATCCCAAAGCTGGCACCTCAAGACACTGGTGAAGTATCATTAATCCCACCTTTGCAAAATTGTTAAAATCCAGCATAGGTTAATTTATGTCCCTCTTTGTCAACATCCCTAACAATGAGGCTCTGATCTGCTTAATCTACTTGAAGGGCATCAAGCTACATTGCCCACATGCCTGACACCAGATTTCCTGCACAAACACTCTACTCTTGTGACAAAGGGCAGAGAAAATGCTACAAAGGTATTATGAAATATTCAAGCACGAAAACAGGCCATGTACTCTACCATGACCATGCCAACCATTCATCCTGAAAGAAACAGCTAAAATCTCAGATAAAAGTAGGTCAAAAGGTTGGCACACATTATGGCCCCAAAGGCCTGTAGTGACCAATAATGCTCTCCGTTTTAACGTTCTTCTGTATATCCCAAAACCATGCAAGTCAGAGAGTGAATTGCCATCCGCAAATTGGTCATAATTTTAAAGCCAGGGAGAGTCGATGGGAATGTGATATCTAAGTCTACAACTCAAAGTCAGCCAAGATCAAGGACACGCATAAAATGCTGGAGGAGCTCAGCAGGCCAGGCAGCATCGATGGAAAACAAGTACAGTCGATGTTTCAGGCCAAAACCCTTCAGCAGGACTGGAGAGAAAAAGCTGAGGAGTAGATTTGAAAGGTAGGGGGAGGGGAGAGAGAAACACCAGACGATAGGTGAAACTTGGAAGGGCAGGGATGAAGCAAAGAGCTAGAAAGTTGATTGGTGAAAGAGCCAGAATGCCATGGAAGAAAGGAAGAAGGGAGGGGGGCGATGGGCAGGCAAGAGGATAACATGAGAGAGGGACAAGTGGATGGGAAATCCTGAAGGGAGGGGCAATACTGGAAGTTTGAGAAATCGATGTTCATGCCATCAGGTTGGAGGATATCAAAACGAAATATAAGGTGTTGTTCCTCCAGCCTAAGTGTGTCCTTATCCCGACAGTGGAGGAGGCCATGGATGGACATATCGGAACAGGAATGGAAAGTGGAATTAAAATGGGTGACCACTGGGAGATCCCGCTTATTCTGGCAGACAGAGTGCAGACAGAGCTGGAATTCTGCCCACACTAATTAACCTCCAAAGTATCAAAATAACTAGCTAGCCACTTCAGTATGAAACTTGGAAGGGCAGGGATGAAGCAAAGAGCAAATATATTTTGTGACCAGCTCTGCAAGTTACTACAGGAAATCTTACTATAATCACAGCCCAATTCGCAATCACTTGACTCTCTCAAGGTCCATGGAAAACCTTCTAAACAGAAAAGAGGAAACAAAAACTATAACGTAAGATGTACGTCTGCAAATATCAAAAACCTGAGATATCGCAATTGTTTCTGTGAGATGTCTTGAAACACAAAATAAAATGAAGGGAATTACCATTATGCCTTTCCATCCCATTGGAGTGGAAGTCTCCAAGCAATTTGAAGCTTATGTGATAATTAAACTATGCAGTACACATATATAAATTTATGTTTATAGCCTGGTAATAGCTGATTGAGAACATACACTGCCTTGTGGCTAAAATGGTGATGTGGAATAGATGACAGAGTTTAAAGGAATCTTAATCTGTGTGGATGAACTGGGGGAGGGAGTGCCAAACATTCCTATACATTTACCATACAGTCAATCACAAATGAAAGATTTAACATGAGCTTGAAGAAAATGGGCTGTAAACATGGAAATTGATGACTATTTTCAAAGTTTTTCAAGTTCAAAATATTCTGAGAACAACTTGTTCTATTTAAGGTTTTTTTTTCCAGTTTAAGAAGCATGTAAATAAGCTTTTCTGACTTTTTCCACCATCCCCATCCCCCCCTATTACCTCGACCCACACCCTTCCACCTCCCAGATATGCAATTTCATAAAGCTGTTTTCACAAATAGCTCCCAGAATCAGGCCATGAAATGCACAATGCCAGATACTGTTAACTTCCAACAGACAGGAATTACATCACATTTCTTAGCAACAAGGACCATTTTGTAAAGCTGCGTTTCTAAAATTATGTTAATCACTTTGACCTTTAATGGGCTTTTGGGTCCCAATGGGTGACTTTCTCATTAATGCGTTTACTGTAGAGTGACTTTAATCAACCCTTCCTCATTTCTCTTGCAGTTAAACAACAGGAAATGGAGGAATAAAATTCTTTACTCTTATTCAAAAAGTATCCATTAATACTAATAATTATTTAAAAACAATATTACACCTTAATCAAATGGATATCATCCATTTAAATGCTAGTCCCTTCTAAATCATCAGGACATTCAGTGACCTCAATTAAAACCCATGCTATTTAAAAAATTCAAAAGGTCCATTAGAATCACACTCCACAGGAACAAACTTCAATTGCCCTGATATTCAAAGCTGGATTGTAGCGCTAAATGCAATATACAGTGGCAGCAGTGCTTCCAATATTCAGAGGCACAGTGGAACATACCATCAGTACAGTGTTTTTCTAGCTAGCATCTTTTACGTTCACTTGGGAAAAGCAGGTCTTTGATCTTTTTTTTATACCATTTAATTATATCATGCCTGATGTCTGGCAGAACTCTATTCATAGCCTTCAGCTCCAAAACCCTTAACAGTATTAGGAATCTTATTTTAAAGATCTTCAATCAACCAAACCTCAATAACTTGTAACCAGATTTTGTGTAAAGAAGAATTTCCCGACATATACTCTGAATGACTTAACCATAACTTTCAGCATGTCCCTTCTGTAATCTCCTCCTAGAGGAGATATTTCTTCCTGTCTGTCTTATCAACTGCATAATTTACTTTAATCACAATTATTGCATCCACTTAAAAATACATTATAAAGATACAAACAACTTTTAAGCAAATCCAATGGAAAGAATCACAAACTCTGGTTAGGTTCAGCACGAGGATCGTAGTCTCCTCAAACACCTGGGCCTAGCAAAAAGGGATTTGAATTTGTAAATCTACTGTAATAAGTATTTTACAAACTCGTCAGCACTCTCTTTTCCTAATTCTCCACTTATATCATGAACTCACCAAGTGACCAAGCATGGATGCTTCCAAACTCAGATGCAAAATGAGGAGGATTGGACAAGGTGCTAGCAACCCAATTCCACAAAAAAAAACCCAGAGCTACAGTAACGCCAACAGAAGCTCCAAAGACCTTATTCCTGAGAGAGGAAGGACTTTCAACACAAAGAAGATGGACCACACCTGGAGGCAACTTTAAAGACTAGTCCAGAACTACTACTTCTTCTCTTTCTTCGGCTGTCCATCGATTTTCATTGATGACTGAGGCCTGGGCGAGGTTGTATGGAAGACCGGCAGTTGCCCATGCTGCAAGTCTCCCCTCTCGACGCCACCGATGTTGTCCAAGGGAAGGGCACTAGGACCCCTCCAGCTTGGCACCGGTGTCATCGCAGAGCAATGTATGGTTAAGTGCCTTGCTCAAGGACTCAACACGCTGCCTTAGCTGAGACTCGAACTAGCAACCTTCAGATCACTAGACCAACGCCTTAACCACATGCCACACTTTGTCCAGGACAAAGCACTCTGGGAGTTGTTGTTGGTGGCCTATGCCCCTTTTGGGGTAATGGCCTTAACTACCTAACCAACTAACTAGCTAACAAACAAGCAAAATATAGATACTCAGATATTGTAATTCTGGCCCTTTGATGATTGAGAACATCCAAGACATCATTTCTAGAAAACTGTTTTAAAATACATATTTCTCTCGTGCAGGGGTTCCCAACCTGGGTTCCACAGACCTCTCTTTTAATGGTAGGGGACCATGTCACTGATGCATTTCAGAAGGTCAACAGCATGTAACTTGGATCACAAGCATCAAGTTTTGAAGGGCACTATGCCAAAATCTTAAGAGAGGATTCGAGTCATTCCTGTGTCAAAGGGCACTGTCCCTACAGGTGCATAAAGTCTACTTAACGATGCTTTTCAATTTCCATACCACCACATACTAAATGAATAATATAAATAGTTCCATCAATAGTAAGATGTGTTATGCTCAGATTACATGTACTTTGCAAAATGCAATCACATCACCTCCTTTTCGCATACAGTAAAATGCCTAAATTTGTGACTTTGTCTGTACATCACGCTTCACACATTACATGTTAGGTTTAGTTAATACCATGAATATGAGCCAAATAACAAGAGAAAGTCCAACCCTACGTCCTCATGATGAGAGGTAGAAATGGGTAAGCCCGGCCAACAGGGCTCTGGTGAAGCTGTACTGGGCAATCCCCTGTACAGCAGACGGAATGGATTGCAGAAACATTGATGAACTCCAACCATACCATCGGCCTTGGACGGTGGAGATGGGAGATCATCAGTGGCCTCTACTCCAATGGGAACTAAGGGCTCAAGAACAACAACAGCAACTGAAAAAAAATATAAAGCATTCAGTGGGACCCTCTCCAATATGTAGCCAAAATGTTGACAGCTCAATGCTTACAAGCGTGTCCCTGAATCAGGAAGCAATGGTGATCAGAAAGGCCCATAAACAAGGATGAAATTTCCAATGCAGTATAGAAGAAGCACAAAACTGTAAAAGATGCTGTCATTAGATGAGATCACAAACAGATAGCTCACTAGTCTTATCATAAAATAATGGGATGGTAGAAATCACATGGCATTTCAAAGAAAGAGCAGATTTTCTCTGATATTATGGCCAGTAATGCTGTAGACATCAAAAACCCAGATTTGTTTCTGATCTCTGGTACTGACTGGGTGGAGTTTACCTGTTGGTCTGCTTTTCCACAGATTTCCTCTGGTTACTCCCAAAGATGTGCTGGTTGTTAGATTAACTGGCGAGTGTAAATTTCTCCTATTCAAAGTGGGCAGTAAGAAAATCAGCAGGATGTTAACGGCCACAGAAGAGAGAGAAGTACCGGAAATAACTGAGGAAATGAGACTGATGGGATTGCTGCAGCAGAAGAGAAGCAATGGACTAAATAACCTCCTTCTTTGTTATAAAAAAATATAAAATATATAAAGTTATTAATCCCCAGCCGACATTACTAAATCATGGCATCTGGTCATAATTACTGAAATAATGTGATTATAATCATATAATAATAATAATGATGATTTTCATAGCCCACTGTACAGACTGGAATTTTACAATGCAATGCTAACTCTTATTTTAATGGTCTACAATAACGGATTTTGGAATGTCCTTAAATCTAAAAAGTAAGTATCGACGCAAATCTTCTCTGTTCACATTTGAAATTGTACTTTAGTGCTCAAGAGTACGGCCAGAACTCAAGAAAATAAACAGAAAAATTGGTGCAACACACACAAAATGCTGGAGGAACTCAGCAGGCCAGGCAGCATCAATGGAAAAAAAGTACAGTTTACGTTTCGGTCAGGGACTCAGCCTGAAACATCGACTGTACTTTTTTTCCGCAGAAGCTGTGTGGCCTGCTGAGTTCCTCCAGCATTTCGTGTGTGTTGTTCGAATTTCCAATTTCAGTTTAAATTGGTAACCGGTAACAAGATGTTAATAATAAAATTAACTATGTGAGCTTATTTGTAGTACAAGCACTTCGGGAACCTTAATCCTTTGTGAGAGGTGTCCGTAATGTCAGATTTATCAATGTCCTGGATAGGGTAGAAAATGTACAACCATTTCTGATTATAATCCAGGGCTCCAATTTCACTTCACTAGACAGCACAGGGGTGTATGGGCTGGTTGGGACCTAACTAAATATCAGGAAATGCCAATAGCGATTATATAGCTTCTACCACCCAAGACAACTCCGCCTTCACATAGGACTTAGGTCCGAGTGCACCGTCTCGCTGAAGGAGCTCTGTCTATGGCGAATGTTTGGCACCAAAAAAATAACCAGACCAATGGTGGTGGTGTCACCTAAAATCACTGAAGTCTCCGGCAGCAGGGTGATGGATCCCACGCTTTGGTGGAGGATTGTCTTTGTACAACAGCAGCAAAGGGTGGGCGACGTCTAATGTATGATTCCCAATCGGTAGAGGTCAAATGCTCTAGTTAGATGAGCACTGCGGCAACAGAAGGCAATGGCAAACCACTGTTGAAATTTCTGCCTAGTCAATCATGGAAAGAAACAAAAGAAGGAAACCAGACAACAGCGTAAGTGGGGTTGATTCTAATCAACAGAACAACACCTTGCTCGGTAGGGGTCGTCATGTGCTGCAGGTGACACCAGACCGTCATCCAGAGACTGTAAGCAATAGGGAAAGGCTAAGAGTAGCAACATGGAACATCCATACACTGCATCAGAAAGGAAAGTTGGACAACACATTAAATGAAATGAAAAGCTTGGAAGTTGCTATCTTAGGCCTGTCAGAAATTAGATGGACCGACAATGGTAAATTCACTAAGAATAGTTCTCTGATAATGTATTCTGGAGGTCAACAGTATATGTATGGAGTTGAAATTATTTTAAACAAACAAGTATCAAAATGTCTTATGGGATATTGGGCGCTATCCGATCCGCCGCTTTTAGTTAAATTAAGGGATAACCCCTTTAACGTTAGCATAATCCAAGCCTATGCAGCAACAAATGATGCGGATGAAGAAGATATCAACAAGTTTTATGAAGATCTTGACGGTGCTTATAAGCAATGTAAATCTCACGATATAAAACTAGTCATGGGAGATTTTAACACCAAAGTTGGACAGGAAAGGGTTGATAACATCATAGGACCCTTTGGATTAGGGGAGAAAAATGAAAATGGAGAAAGGTTTACTGATTGATGTGTCAGAAACAACCAAGTTATCACAAATACTTGGTATAAAAACCATCCACATAGATTGTGTACTTGGATTAGCCCTGGAGATAGAACAAGGAATCAAATAGATTTCATTACCATCAATGAACGCTTTAGAAATAATATCACAAATTCTAAAGCCTACCCATGAGCAGACTGTAGTTCAGATCACCATCCAGTAATAGCTACCATTAAAACAAAATTAAAGAAACTGAAACATGGAAAAAGGAGAAAGAAGTATATGTTGGGAGAACTTAAAAAAGATAGCATACTTAAGCAACAATTCAAGACAGCTGTAGAAGAACACCTCAACGAAAACGTAACAACACCTATTTGGGACAGATTTAAATATGCTATACAGCAATCAGCAGAGGAGATAATCCCAGTACAAGAAATCCAACACACCAACAAGGGGTGGGTAACCTAAGAAATTCTAGATCTGATGGAACAAAGAAGGATAGTGAAGAATAATGAAGTGCAATACAGAGAGCTAGACAGACAGACCAGACGATTGTACAATATTGCAAAGGAAGAATAGCTGAATCAAAAATGCAATGAAGTAGAAGACCATATTAACAACAGCAAAGAAATGAACAAGAAAAGCAAGATTTGGGAACAGCTTCTTACCAACATAAGTCTGCTGAACGGATCCTGACCCAGATCTGGGCCGTACCCTCCAAATATCCGGACCTGCATCTCGTTTTTTCTGCACTACCTTACTTTCCATTTTTCTATTTTCTATTTATGATTTATAATTTAAATTTTTAATATTTACTATCGCTTTGTAATCCAGGGAGCAGGAAGCGCAGAATCAAATATCACTATGATGATTGTACATTCTAGTATCAGTTGTTTGGTAACAATAAAGTATAAAGTATAAAGTATAAAATTAAGGAAATTACTGGAATTAAGAAACCACCTCTACAGGATGCATAAGATCAGCAGATGGATCCATACTAACAGATCCAGATAAAGTATGTGAGAGGTGTATAGAGCAGCTGTTTGAGGATAATAGAGGGGAACCCCAAATATAAAACACCCTAATTCTGGCCCACCTATTACCAAAGAAGAAATAACTAAAGCAATGAAAAGCATGAAACATGGTAAAGCCACTGGAGCTGATGAAATTTCAGTGGAAATGATACAAGCCCTAGAAGATCTGGGCATAGATATTCTTTTTGAACTGTTTAATGGCATATATAAGTCTGGTGTATTGCCTGACGATCTCTTGAAATTAGTATTTATAACTCTGCCAAAAATTCCTGGAACTATTGACTGCGAAAATTATAGAACAATCAGTCTTATGAGTCACATAATAAATGTTTTGTTGAGAGTTGTTCTGAGTCGAATTAAAAACAATTTAAAGTCAGAAACTTCTAAACTACAATATGGGTTTATTGAGGATAAAGGAACTAAGAAAGCAATTTTCATACTACGAATGCTTTCAGAAGGGCAATTGAATATCAAAATGATATCTTTTTATGTTTAATTGATTTCACTAAAGCATTCGACAAAGTACAATATGAAAAAGTATTTCAAATTCTCACTAAACATTGACGGAAGGGATTAACAACTGCTTCAAAATTTATATTGGAACCAAACGACAGCAGTAAAAGTTGATGACAACATAAGCAGTTGGACTAAGATTCAAAAAGGAGTTAGACAGGGATGCATTGCCTCATCGGAATTATTTAATATCTATAGTGAAATGTTTCTCAGAGAAATAGAAGACCTAGATGGGTTCAAAATTGGAGGTGTTAACATCAACAATATAAGATATGCAGATGATACCACCTAATAGCAAGTGCTGCAGAAGACCTACAAATTCTCCTAGACAAAGTAGTACAAACAAGCGCAGATTTTGGTCTAACCATCAACTGTAAAAAAAACAAATGTATGGTAATATCAAAACAGCAGGATACTCCCAACTGCCAATTGTACATTGGTAACCAAGAGATTAAACAAAAGACCAGCTTTAATTACCTTGGTAGCCTTATATCACAAGATGCTAGAAGTAAAGTAGAAATAAAAAGAAGAATTGCCATTGCCAAAACCAACTTCCAGAAAATGAAACCCATTTTTACCAACAGTCACATTTCTATGATAACAAGGCTTAGGCTACTAAAATGTTACATCTGGTCAATCTTGCTGTGTGCTTCCAAAACATGGACTACAACACCAGAACTCCAAAGAAACTTAGAAGCAACAGAAATGTGGTTTCTTAAAAGAATGCTGAAAATATCATCTAGAGATAGGGTAACTAATGAGACAGTACACCAATGTGCCCATACAAAAAGATCTTTAATGAGAACATTAAATGAGAGGAAACTTAAATTCCAGGCCATGTCATCAGAAAGGGAGAAATAGAATGCCTTACATTACAAGGCCGTATGCCTGGGAAACGCAGAAGAGGAAGGCAAAGAAGAAAATATATGGACACTGTGAAAGAACTAACAGATCTAAGTGTGCGAGATATCATTGACGCTGCATGGGATCATTCCATATGGAAAGCCATGATTGCCCAAGCGTGTAATGCACAAGGCACATGAAGAAGAAGAAGACGACAGCACAATACTGATGTTAGAGATTTTCCTGAAGCTTCTCTCTGTTCTATGAAAATTTAATGAGATTAGGTTATGGGCCAGTAGGTGCCAAACACAGTCCTACATCTCCCACCAATTGCCAAGATTCTAGAAGGATTAAACATCAGCAAATAAATGGACTTTAAAGCAGTAACATTAGTGATCTTGTTTCTCTCCATAATTCAAGGAGACCAAGGCCAGTGCATACACCACCTGTTTTTTCCCCACAATTGAAATTAGTGAAACTTACAAAGAACCACAATTTTTTCAATCCTTACAGTTTGGCATAGCAACAGATCACAGCAGAAGTACAATCTATCTCTTTGTAGAGGTATTAACCAGATCTATGCAACTCAGCATTATTTAAATTACTTTGTTTTTTTGTGTATGAAATTCATCTTAGAGTCACTTTAACAATAACTAAATAACTGGAAAATATCTGGAGAAAATTAACCATTTACATTAGTTTCTGTATAATTTTCAGTCCCATATATCTGATTGGGAAAATGGGATCACCTTGTAAACCACATAGACTCAATGGGCCAAACACTTCTTTCTTTGTTGTATGGAAATAATACATGAAAGTATGGATTCCATTGACTTCATCCTAACCTATCGTTCCCCCCCCCCCCTTATCATTAGCTCTTGTTCAATGCACAACGTAGTCTCGCAAAGCTCTGCAATATTTATCTATCTTCATAACTCACCATTAAACACAGGTGTGCTATGGAGGTATTCATATCTTACTGTTCATGCCTCAGCTGCAGGTGACTACAGACTATATCAAATTTTCTTTACTCAATTCCATTTCTGTCTATAGTCACAAATCCTATTCCATAGCAAGTTCATCCAGTTGTACATCTCCATACATCAAACAACTAGGAATATTGATTTCTTCTTTCAGTGAACAAATTCTCCACTCTGACCTCTTACTTCTTCTCATCTGCCTGTTATGTCACCGACCCCTCCTCCCGCCCTTTCTCCTATTGTCCACTCTCCTCTCTAACAGGTTCCTTCCACCCCTTGACCTTTCCCACCCACCAGGCTTTACCTATCACATTCCAACTAGCCTCCTAACTCTCCCTGCCCCCCACCTTTTTACTCTGGCATCTTCCCACTTTCTTCTCAGTCCTGAAGAAAGGTCTCGGCCCAAAGTGTCGATTGTTTACTCTTTTCTATATATGCTGCCTGAGCTGTTGAATTCCTCACGAGTTCTGAGTGTGTAACTAGGCTAATCAGATTTTTTCCATTTTTTTCCCATTCCTTTAAGGGAGAAATATATTTGCAAATGCTAACTTCACTTAATGCTTTTTTTTAAATGAAAGAAAAGAAAACCACACCACAAACTATTGAGAACACTAGTGTGCTCTATAAAATTAGAGTAAGTCCAATTTCTTAAATACAGCAACAAGGCAAAACACAGAGGGAAGTCAGCACATTTTTGCTGAACTTTAAAGTACTACCAATTCCTAGAATGGCTCTCTTGGGCCCTGTTAAATCAGGCTGTGTTCAGCCCATGAACTATTGCTAAGTATATTCACTTTGCAGGTTATATAAAACCTGCATTGGACAGAGCATTCCACTAATCAAGTGCACATTTCTCAACAGATTTGTAGTAATGTCATCACAATTGTTAATGCTGGCATGAAATCCATGGGGATATCCAATAAAATCTGGAGGCTAAGTTGCCCACACTAAATCACCAATCTCATTATGCTATGGTTTATCACAAACATGAAACAGATGAGAGAATTAAAACATAGCTTGAAATAATTATGATACAAGCAAATAAATGAACGCATTTTAAATGTGTTTGTTTATTCAATTGTCTATTGTGATTCTTGCGTAAGTATATACATCATTGCAGACTTGACTCTGGCTTTTGTAGTGTGACTAACCTTAGGGATTCAGACTTCATGGGCATGATGCCAAGATGTATTCTGTAAATATCCTGACATATGAGTTGCACAGTCCTCTGTTACTTCAGGGGACTCCGTATTATGAGAACCTTTTTACTGAAGACATTATATTGGACCAGAATTCAATTCTAGAATAATTATATGCATTTATCAGTACAGTAGCCAAGTGCCCATGGCTCGTGCAGATACAGGGGGGAGGGGATGTCCAGTAATTAATACTGCACCCTTTAATTTATTAGACTTTTTAAAAAATAAGTGTTGATTGTCACTTACTGACAAAAATCCTGACACTGAAAATTAAATGTTATAAAGTTCTGGCAGGATTTTGATTTTCTAGATTTCAAAAACGTCAATTCTAAAACTTTTGCAATTTTCCTGCATTTCCTTTGTCTCTTGTACTTTTCAAGCCGATCGTTTTCTCCTTGCATTCCTTTCCGCACCTGGTTTGATTCTTAATTCACTCTCAGTCATCAACCTACATTTTAAGATCTTCTGCCAGGGATTTAATTGCCTGAGGAGATCACCTACTCATTGTGCTGTGACCTTAGTACACAGATATACTGCCTCTATCTCAGGTCATTAACAGGTTAGAGCTCAACAATTTTGTGACAGAGTAGTACAACAGCTGAGCTGAAGTTTAAATGGGAGTCTAAATAATGACAGATATTGCCTAAAATAAAGATAGAAAATGCTGGAAATTAAGTGTTCAGTGGCTCAGGCTGCATCTGGGAATAAAGTAATGGACTTGTGTCTCAGGAAATAGGACCAGGGATCGCCTGTAGCAATGCAGATGAAAGACAATGAATGCTATGTCCTCTGCATGCAATGATGATATCAACATGCACTGCACCTGTTAATTAGAAGAAATTGGATTGAATATCAAGATTTGCAACCTTTATTAATGACATGAAAAACAAAAAAAACTACAGATGTTGGACATCTGAAAGCAAAAAGCAAAATGCAAAATGATGGAAAAACCCAAGAGCAGCTGTGGTGAAAGAATGAGTTAACATTTCAGGTCAAAGATCATTCACCTGTTTCCCATTTCTGACAAAGGGCCTTAATCTGAAATGTTCACTCTGTTTCTGTAGTGAGTGCTTCCAACATTTACACAATTGTACAAAGTTTAGAAAGAACCATCTCACACTGAAAGTAGTGAATCATGTACTATTAAAAGTGACATCAAAGGGATATCAATTTTCTATGTTAAATCAGTTTCCTCTGTGAACTTATTGAAATGTTTACCACCTAAGAAATGGGCTATTAATGTAGAACTTAGCTTATCTCTAGGCTGAATTAAATTATTGTCCCCATTCACCTCAGGTTTGATTGCTGCCCCAAGCTTCCCACTGCCATCGATTTCCCCGCCCCCTCCTTGATTTCCTGCTTCCATTTCCATCCCTGTCTCCCTCATTTCCAAGGCAGCATGAGCGATACCTTTAACCAAACTGCATCCATTATCAAGAAACCCCACCATCCAGGTCAAGCCATTTTCTCACTGCTGCCATCAGGAAGGAAGTACAGGAGCCTCAGGTCCCACACCACCAGGTTCAGGAACAGTTATTATCCCTCAGACATCAATCTCCTGAGCCAATGTGGACAAGTTCACTCACCTCAACATTGAAATCGTTCCACAACTTACGGAATCGCTTTCAACAAATCTACATCTCATGTTCTTGATATTTATTGCTTATTTATTTATTATTTTGTTTTTTTTCTCCCTTTTCGTATTTGTAGAATCATTTGCATACTAGTTGTTTATTTGTCTTTGTTGTGTGTGGTTTGTTATTGATTCTATTGAGTTTCTTTGGATTTACTGTGAATGAGCATAAGAAAATGAATCTCAGGGTAGTATATGGTGACATATATGCACTTTGGTAATAAACTTACTCTGAACTTTGATCTTTGACCCATGAATCAGCCGCTGGATGCTCCTGCTATGAGCACCCCAAGTTACGATATAATGGATGCAGTTCACATTCAATATCTCTTAAAATGGAGGAAACCTCAAAATGAATCCTTAAAGCAGCGTGATCCTAACTTGACTGTCTTTGTTGGGTGATACTTGATTTAGCAACACACACAAAAGGCTGGAGGACTCAACAGGTCAAGCAGCATCTAGGCAGTGGAATAAACAGTCGATGTTTCGGGCTGAGACTTGACTTGACATTAGGACAAAACCCATTTAGCAGATCAAAATCCAATCCAATTTTTAGACTTATATGCCCAGCCACAGCAAAATGTGACACCCCTGTATTACCTCGTGTACATTCTTTCTATAATCATTCCTGTACTGAGCAGAGCAGCGCGCCACCTCAGAATCAGACTCCAGTTTAATATCACCGGCATATGTCATGCAAATTGTTGTTTTTGCAGCAGCAATACAATGCAATACATAATAACAGGATAAAAACCTGTGCAAAAATAGAGATAAAGAAGTAGTGAGGTAGATGGCAGAGGGTAAGAAGCTGTTCCTGAATCATTGAGTGTGTGCCTTCACGCTTCTGTACCTCCTTCCTGATGGTAGCAATGAGAACAAGACACGACCTGGGTGGTGGGGATTCTTAACGATGGGCACCACCTTTTTGAGGCATCGCTCCTTGAAGCTGTCCTGGATACTAGGAGGCTAGTGTCCATGATGGAGCTGACTAAGCTTAAACTTGCTGCATCTGAACAATTAACCAGAATATCTGTTGATTAACCTCATTGATCAGAGAGTACATTCAGCACAGGAACTAGGCGGGCCAAAAGTATCATTGTCATTAATTATATGGATTGTTAATTGCCACAATAGCCAAACATCAACTTTTCCAACTGCTTCCAATTAAACATGGCAAGTAATCATCTTAAAAATGAAGTTGAAAATTTTGAAGAGGAAAATGGGCACCAGTCCTAAATGTATTGATGTAAATAAATCCTAGAGGATTACTTGCTATAAAAATTTAGTTATTTTTTTCTTTCTAAAACATGCTCTAGTTTATGTTTAGATGAAAAGGAAATGTAAAATGAAACCTAATCCTACTTGAGAAATGGTTTGGAACATTTCCCTCTGTGCTCATTCTGAGCACATGTTCTCTGCACTGTTCCAGTCCATATTTTGCCTGGTAAGCACAGAGGTCTCAGAAAAAAACCATGTTTTATTGCTTTGTGGATGGTTTTCATTTGCTTTGTGATACACTTGAAGTGCCACATCAATCGAGAAAAGCAATTGCCAATGGGTGAGTGAGTTCATATTCCAGTCTGCACATTGTCAATGGCGGGCACTGGATATCACTAGACACACCACTCATAAAACTGTTAGTATGTTTAAGCTTACAAGGACACTGAAGTAACCTCATGGATTATGAACTGAGAACAGTCCTTAACTGCTCGTTTATGAGTTAAATTTCCCAGATGACTTTAGGGAGACCACCATTTTAGGCAATCATGTGAATCTTTTCCAATGGGCTCATTATTTACAAATGTTACAGATGACAAGTTGGGTCTTTATTCTCTGGAATGGAGAAGGTTGAGGGGGGACTTGATAGAGGTATTTAAAATTATGAGGAGGATAGATAGAGTTGACGTGGATAGGCTTTTTCCATTGAAAGTGGGGGAGATTCAAAAAGAGGACATGAGTTGAGAGTTAAAGGGCAAAAGTTTAGGGGTAACATGAGGGGGAACTTCTTTACTCAGACAGTGGAACGAGCTTCCAGCAGAAGTGGTTGAGGCAGGTTCGATGTTGTCATTTAAAGTTAAAGTGGATAGCTATGTGGACAGGAAAGGAATGGAGAGTTATGGGCTGAGTGCAGGTCGGTGGGTCTAGGTGAGAGTAAGAGTTCGACACAGACAAGAAGGGAGGAGATGGCCTGTTTCCATGCTGTAATGTTTATATGGTTATAACCCCAACTGTTTTCCTTTCACAGAGGCACTTAGTATTCCAGTGAAATCTTTGTCAGCCTATCATTCATCTCTCAGAATCATTAGTTTCCTGCTCTCATGAGCCCTACTAAATCAAGTATAGTACAGAAGTGTCATGGTTAGTACAATGATTTACGGTACAGGTGACTAGGGTTCAATTCCTACCACAGCCTGTACGTTCTCCCCTTAATCACAGGGATTTCTTCCAGGTGCTCTGGTCTTCTCCCACAGTCCAAAGACTTAACGGTTGGTAGGTTAATTAGTCATTGTAAACTATCCTGTGAGTAGGCTAGGATTAAATTGGAGGATTGTTGGTCAGCATGGCTTGAAGGGCTGGAAGGGCCTATTCTACACCGAATCTCAGTAAATAAAATCAAGAAACTCTAGTTGAGATGCTCCACCAGGAGAATGCAGTTTCAACTTCATGTTTCTCATGCAATCATTAAAACTATCCATGTTTATTATACATAAATGAACTTCAGCTCTTAGAATCACATCACTTTTTCACGAAGTTCTTTTCACTTTCTACACTTAAGTTAATTCACTCCCATATCCAGAGAATTTATTCTGAGTTTGCTGTGCTCTGCTACTTTTGCTTGTTTTTTTTATGCCTATCAGAATTTCCAGGCCTTCAACTTAAACCCATTTTGTGAATCCTTTGGATTATATTTATATTCAATAGTTTGGCTATACTGAATTTACGTCTCAATTTTCTGAACCAATTTTAGATATCACCCACATCCGATTTTTTTTTACTCTTATCGCAGAATAATGAATAGTAAAGGGTAATTTAATATTTTTAATTTACAAAGGTTAACCATTACATAGAGATAATTTTGTTCCTACAAATACTAAATCATCTATAATCTAAGAAATGAAAAGCAAAATTTCATGATTAAAGTTTAATTGATTTTACAACAATGATCGTTCTTTTCAGCACATAGAATTATCACAGCTCTTAAGTGCAAAGTTGAAGTAAATAATCAAGCATATTGTATGACAGTTTAGAGTTTCTGTGATAATTCCTGTTACAGTTCTCTAAAGAGTTAAAATAACTACAAATAGAACTCTAAACATTCAATGCCATTGATTTACCTTTATTTTATGGTTGTAATTAGTATTTTTTTCTTTTTCATATTCTTCTCCATCTTCTCCAGCATTCAGGACATCTTCAAGGAGCCATGCCTCAGAAAGGCAGCATCCTTCATTGAGGACCCCATCACCCAGAACATGTCCTCTTCTCATTGCTACCATCAGGAATGAGGTACAAGAGCATGAAGGCACACACTGAATGATGCAGGATCAGCTTCTTCCTCTCTGCTATCAGATTTCTGAACTGACACTGAACCCATGTCACTACTTTCTTTTCCTCTTTTTGCGCTACTTATTTAATTCAACTTTTAAAATATATATCTTACTGTAATTTAGTTTTTTATTATGTATTGCAATGTACTGCAGCTGCATAACAACAAATTTCATGATATAAATTGGTGATATTAAACCTGATTTTTGAAGTCATGATAAATTCTTTGAGAGAAAGCAAGGCAGCCAGAAATAAGCACCTCTCTCAATGCTTGCAAAAAAATCATCTGTTATACTTTTCTGGTCCTCTTTCTCACACCCACATCCACACATCACTCCATCCACCTGCTGTGCCACCAGGAAGCCATGATAAACAGGTTCTAGGTAATGGCAAGGATGTGCATTGCTCAATCTCTACCACTGGATTATTTCAAAAACAAGCTTATTGCTGAGGCAAAATACTAATTATACTCTAAGATCTTGATCAATTTCCAGTGGTCAAGTTTAGAGTTGGACTATAAGAACTGCTTTAGTTTAAGATTCTGACACACATCTCCGTAATCACATATTGATTGTACTCAACCTTAGTATATGGCAAAGCAGTTAAAACACATATGTGTACTTACAATTAGCCAAAAAAACAGATTATAGACAGAAAACATTGTTTAAAAATTTCCAGCCAACACAATGACATTGTGCAGTATTAGCAACCTTACTCATATTTATCAGGAGTTCGAAAACTGGGGCAAGGAGCTACCAAATAAAGGATAAGTGTCAAGCCAAGCCTCTCTTCCCAATATTTGGTAACTCCTTCCAATATTCTAAATAATTTTATGGAAGGAGGAAATTGCAGGGATGGGGTTGTTCACTGATTCCTTGCAGAATCAAGGTGAAAGCTTCATAAGTGTAACATCCTGCCTTGTGATGATAATGCTGAATCTTACCTTGCCTGACCTTAAGAATTACTCAAACATTCAACCCACTTCAAGGATAATTTCGGGTCTAAACGTCAATTTAATTATTTATATATACAACAGTACAACCTTTGATTCAATCAACCTGAATCTCTAGAACTGTTCTTCAGAATTAAGTTCAATTAATATCTGCTGGAGGAACTCAACAGGTTGAGCATCATTGGTAGAGGGAAGGAATTGTCATTGTAGATAATTCCTCGCCCTCACAGATGCTGCTTCGCCTGGTGTGATCCTCCAGATTGTTTATTCCTCCAGATTTGTGTTTTAATTTTAATTACTTTCATTCCTAAATTATTAAAATAGAATCATTACCCACACAAAACTGTAATATGTCCCAAAGCAGCTCCATCCAGCTATACACCTCATAATGAGACTTCATTTTACCTGACAAAGTGATTGATGGTCCAAATGATAGAAATAGTATTGGACAATATCTACCAAACATTATGAAATGAACTGCCAAAAATTTGAACGGTTCAAAAAGAAAGAAATATCATTTAAAATATGGATTTTAGAATAGAGGTCAAGCACTATTTTTTCAGCAAATATATTTTTGGAATAAATTATTCAGGAATAACACTGGTGTGGAAAACGTATGACTTCAAATTGATGACAAATCAAATACTGCAATAGATACAACTTCAAATGTTATCTCCATCTGTACTACCAGACAGTGTTCAATGCAAAACACTCACCTACTAACAACGTCTGTAGGAATACCTCAGCATTTCCCTCACACTTATCTGCACACCCATCTGTCACAGCTCGTGCAATTCAGTCATCAATTACAACAAGTGCATCACTCATACACATAATGAGACACATTGAAGAAACCCTTGCTTGTTTCTTGCGAGAAAATGTGGTGCACATCCAGGGCCAGACACAGAAAACCTGCAGCTCAGACACAGCTTCAGTGCATTATTGAAGATGATGGCACCTTCAAACATAATCCTCCTTCTCCTTTGTCCCACAGACTCTTCTGATTTACAAACTTCATTTAGCATACCCCTCTCACTTCCACTCCTCTCTTCAACATAACCCTATCAAAAATGATTCATGCAATACAAAAGATCAAGGAAACAAAGATGAATGTACGCTGTCATCACAATGACACTCACAGTTCGGATCCCAGCGCATCATAGGGGATAAACCCGAGGAGAGATCTGTACATGCAGGATATTAGCTGTGACCGGACTGCTTAAATTCAGGAGAAAATGTAGACCAGAGGGAAATTGTAGTAGAGATGTCAGCTTCCTGTGCACAATGAGGGCTTTAATATAGCAGCCTACAGGGGGTGATTGTATAATAAGTGCTTCAGAAATATACCAGAACTGATTTATTCAATGCCAATAGGCACAAGTTCCTAACAGCCTGGTCCAGCCATGTTAACACCTCAGCCAAGAAAGTCTTTACTTACTGAGGTTAAAAAAAATCTGGCATGCGCCGTCAACTCTTACCAATTTTTATAAATGTACTATGAAAAGCATTCTATCTGATGCATAATGGCTTAGTACGACAACTGCTCTGCATGCGACCGCAAGAAACTGCAGAGATTTGTGGACACTGCTCAGCACATCGCGGGATCCAGCTCTTCCATCTATGGAATCTTTCTTTACTTCCTGCTGCCTCACTAAAGCAGCCAGCGTAATCAAAGACTCCAACAGGAAAAAGGAGCAAAAGCTTGAAAGCATGTCCCACAGCTTCTATCCTATCATCAGACTCTTGAACAGACTTCTTGTATGATACTATGGACTCCCGAACTTACACCTCAATGTGATCCTGCAATTCATTGTTTACCTGCACTATACTTTCTCTGCAGATTTTACACTTTGTTATTGTCTTATCTTGTTCTGCCTCAATGTACTGTGTAATAATTTCATCTGCATGAACAGTATGCAAGTTTTTCACTGTACGTATCTTGGTACACGTCACAATAATAAACCAATATACTCATACTGGTATTCTCTGGAGCTTATTGTACCCAATAAGAAAGTGGCAGGTATATCTACAGCAGGAGTTCGACACCTCTAGGTTGGGAACCCGCAACCTATGGGAAATTAATGTGATCAATCATCATGCAGTATCTCAGCTTCCATTGCAGTTTAAGCTGAAGTGCCCAAATCAAGTCGAGTTTACTGTCATCTGTACAAGTGCACATATGCACAGGTGTAATGAAAAACTTACTTGCTGCAGCATCACTGGCATATCACATTAGAGGCACAACACACAGTATAAAGATATAAATTAAATAGAGTTGATATAGAAATTATGCAAGAATTGTGGAGGAAAGAATACTATTAGAACCAAAAATTAAACTAAGTTCTTTGTAGTTCTGAATTTTCTAGAGAATTCAGTTTGTCATTATCATGGCAATTGAAAATATGTAAAGGTACTTAACCATGAGAATGACCAGGGTATTTGCACCACTCCCTAGACCATGGATCGGTTGTCCTTTCAAAGAAAGATTTGAAAGGAATGGAGGGAGAATGGGTTACAAATCAAAATTAGTGAAGGGATAGGTTGCTTTGCAGGCCGAGTTGAGCTAGACTGTCAACTGGTGCACCCCAAGTTCAAGCCTGGAGTTTGGGGTTCCCTAATCAGCTAACTGAGTGGTCAATACTGAAGACTGGAGCCTGAGGGTTGACTGGAAGTCAGAAGCTGATGGCTGGTGGCTGAAGCATGCATACTAAAGGCTGGAGGCCTGTTCTGGGTTGAAGGATTGTCCCTGTGTATGGGTGGGTGGGAGGGAGGGAGGGAGGGAGAGGGGAAGGGAGAAAAGGTGCTTGTTTTGTTGCCAATGTTTGCTTGCTTGTTGTGTTGTGTTGTTCTGCCGAGCATCATCAGCATGCTACATTGGTCCCGGAATGTGTGCCGACATTTACAGCTGCCCCCAGCACATCCCTAGCTCGTGTTGGTTGTTAATGCAAATTATGCATTTCACTAAATCTGAATATGAATCTAAATCCAAAAGTGCTTCCTTTTATTGTTGTAAGTACGTTGTTATCTGAACTAGGACTTATCAAGCCCAAAGCTCCTCACCCTCTGAAAATCAGCAAAGTTCCACCAGCCCTACCATAGTAAATGGCGGAGGACTCTACAGAAGCATCTATACTAAAATTTTGTTCGAGGAAGATCAGTAGATGTTTTGCTGTTCTTTTGTCATGGTTGTTAAAGCGATTTTTGGGTTTAGGACATATACATTTAGTAATTGACTTTGGCTACCAGTCTTCACATCTGAATATGGATTGTGGATTTAATTTGAAGTGCAGCTCTGAACAATGGGTTCCTAAAAGTTGTGAATCCCAGACCAGACAATGCTGATTAAAATTCATTTGGATGCCTGTGGTGGGGAGGTGAATCAAGAGGTGTGAAGGTTGTATGTAGTTTCAAAGGAAGCATTGTCCATACATTGTAAATATGGAGTTGTCCTTTGATGTTTGGCACGTAAAATATCGAGCCCCAAGCTGGGCCAGCCAGACCTTTCGACCAAAAGCATCTCCATATGATGCCTGCTACACCTTGTTTTGATGAATAAAGAAGCTGCTTTGTATCTACCAGTAATTTTCTTTGGTGACTTCATTCACACAACAACAGGGACTGGAGACAATATTGATTTGTTGTATATTTTTATTCATCATCGATATCAAATGACACTGTGATAGTTATTTTCATTGAAAATTAAGAAGAGAACATTTGAAGAATGAGTGATTTGTACTCATTTCAGTGAAAGAACAATGTTTGTTCTCTTAAAATGATTTCCAAAGATTCTCTTATTTTCCCTCTCCTTCCCCACGCCTCTTGCTCTGTAGTTGCTTACAAGAGCCTATCCTCCATGATAGCGAGGCCGTGCAGTGTACACCCAGACACAATGAATCCTGAGATCACCTCTGCTGCATTATAAACATAAACCCCACACTCACTGGTCCACCACATCACCCACATCACCCACCAGCTCCGAAAACTTCACAAAGCATTCATTTCCCTGAATTCATGCTGGATTTTCTGAAAAATTTTACGGTGTTGTTGAGTCACAGTCTAATTATACACATTAACAATTTGTCAGCAGGAGATGCTATGCCAACTGCTCAGTTGTGTTTTCTTCTGTATCCAGAAACTTCCTGATTACTGAGGACTCTTTTAATCCCAACTCTGTCTCCAATACTTGTTACATAGCTGTACCCCCACCCCCTCATTCTCCCTATCGTGCTGGAAGAGAATCATAATCACAGGACCCTGGGGGGGGCAACAGGGTTTTGGTGAAACTTTGAAGTGAAATCCTTTTGCTGCACTTCTCCAGAAGATGCAAATTGCCACAAGGTCTGTTCAAGCCATATGGTATCCTTTCCCAAACAGAACAGTAAATCATTCAGGAATAAATCTGCAAGTCAAAGTGGAGGTTGTTGGCTGGGGCTGGGATCTTTCTTACTGCTAAATGCTGGGTTTGTTGTGTAGTCTAACATATGGTATCAGCTACATCATTGAAGTCCAGTCTGTCCACCTTGACATTAAAGCAGAATTGCTATTCAGTGATATAACATTCAATCCTCCTTGTCTACTTCCAGTGTGCAAAGCATTATGCCCACTAGCGCTATTGCCACTGTCGTGACCAGCAGGCCAGCAGGCAAGACAAATATGCATCTGTGCATCAGCTGCAAATCACCAGTTGCAGTGACAGTAAGTCACCAAGCTTGATGGCCAGATGCCCAGATGCTTGGTGAAATGCTGAACTTCAGGCTAAGACACACTTAGTGGCCACTTTATTAGGTACCACTGAGCGCATGTCCATGGACTTCAGCTGCTGTTCGTCATCCACTTCAAGGTCTGACGTGTTGTGTGATCAGAGGTGCTGTTTTGCACGCCACTGTTGAAATGTGTGGTATACGAGTTTCTGTCACATTTCTGTTAGCTTGAATATAACAGTTTGACCATTATCCTCTGACCTCTCTCATTAAACTAGGTGTTTTCATCCACAGAACTGCTGATTACCGGATTTTTTTTTTTTGTTTTTCACACCATTTTCTAAACTCTAGACAGTGCTTTGTGTGAAAATCCCAGGAGATCAACAGTTTCTGAGAGACTCAAACCACCCGATCTGGCACCAACAGTCATTTCATGGTCAAAGTCACCTAGATCACATTTGTCCCCCATGGTGATGTTTAATCTGAACAACAACTGAACCTTTGCACCACGTCCGCATGCTTTTTTGCATTGAGTTGCTGCTACATAAAAAGCTGATTTGATAATTGCATTAATGAGCATGTGCATAGGTGTACCGAATAAAGTGGTCACTGAGTGTTTGTTTCAAAGATTACAAAACAGCATGGGGAAAAAAGGTATATCAAGAATGCTCCTCTAAACGATACTGCATGGGCGGCATTTATCTGTGCACGATCAAATTAGTAAATGATAATTTGAGCAATAGTTATAGGGCGTTCTCATTTCAAGCAATGATCAGTAGTTGAAATGGAGGTTGTGACTGAGTGACTTTCCTGCAATCTGAAACAAACAATTAGGTGTGGCAACAGGAAGATGAGAATTTCCTGGGTGGATGCATTAGGATACATTGAATATCATTCTAACTGGTTAATTACTTTTAATATCCTCTGAAAATGGTTCGATGCATTCTAGCTAATGCCAAGTTTATATAGAATGCCACTGCCATTATCTGAGGCCAGTATATCTTGTCATAGGCAATTTCAATACTCAATTTAAATTCTGGGTTCAAGTCCCACTCCGGTGATAAAATTCCTGTTACGCCTTTCAATGAAGTATTCAGAAGTGCCAATGTTTTGATGTGACATTAATCTGAGGCCTCATCTATTCTTTCAGTTGATCATAAAATATCCCACAGCACCATTTCAAAGAGTTATTACCATGCTTCTGTCAAACATATATTTCTTTGTCAATACACCTAGAAAACAATCTGGCCACTATCACACTGCTCTTTGTGGGAGTTTGTTGGAGCACACTGTCAGACATGTTCACAACATTAAAACAGCGAGTACACATAAAAATTTACTCCTCTGGCTTAAAAGTTTGGGATTTTCCAAAAGAGATTAAAATGTAAATCTACATCTCTCTTCTTTGTACAAAATTCTGAAGATCGTTCCAGCAGAAAACACAAATAATCAGATGCACTGGAGATTTTGTGAAGACAAGCTTAGTCAGTTTACAGTTATCATTTATTTACAATGAGAGTTCATTATACTGCTAGCAATTTTTCCAATTTTCAGTTACTCTACTTCTCTAATCCACCAACATGCAAACACTTTGGAGAGAAAGTAAATGGTTAAAGTGCCAGTAAGCACTTGACCACATACTAGTTGCCACTGGGATTTCAGAGACAGCTTTCTGAGCCTATGGGTTAACAGATGCTGCAGCCAGGTATGCATTGGGGCACATTAATCTGACTTACATTCTAACTGTCTCATTTGTACAGCTTAGTACTGTCTAGTGAAATATAATCAATAATAATCTATGGTTCAAGTAGTACAAAAGATGAATTGTCCAGAGAAGACAATTCTCTGAATCAATTGGAGAGGCAACTTTATCAAACTTCAATTCTATTAAACCTGCTTTGGAAGATTTTGTCTGCTTTATTTCAATTGTTAATATTTGCTGGGTTATTCAATAATATTCTTTTTTGAGGTCAATTCCCATATCTGATTCAGCTAACTTTATTGCTGGTTCCCAAATGTCCTCCTTCTCCTTGGACAATTTTTCAATTGATGGTCATCCCAGATTGCTATTGTCTAGGGAAGCCCCATGATTTAAACTCAGTGATGCTATACATTTACAAGTTGGGATAGCATGTGGCTGGAATGGGAACCTATGGTTGGTGGCATATTTTGGTGACAGAGGTGGCAGGTTTGAAAGGTGCTGTCAAATTAGCCTAAATGAGCAAATGCATTATATTTTGTGGAAAATATACAATGCAGCCACTTGGGCCAGTAGCGGAAGATAGAATGGAAGATTAATTCAATGAAAAGTATGATCAATTATATTATTTTGCATTTGACTACAGTAATGTTCTTGGGTCCGAAATTGTACAGACCAATGGAGATTTTCATTGCAATCTGCATTTGCGTGTTATAGACGGTACCCTAAGATTGTTATAGCTGAGAGTGTTAATGGGGACAAGCTCCCACTACCTATTAAATGCTCCCAATGGTGTGCGCATCAAATAGCCAAGTCCAGCTCCTGGGCTTCACATCTGGCTTGGCTACTAAGCCCAGCAGAACCAT
Source organism: Mobula hypostoma (assembly GCF_963921235.1). NCBI lineage: Eukaryota > Metazoa > Chordata > Chondrichthyes > Myliobatiformes > Myliobatidae > Mobula > Mobula hypostoma. Next base: position 15,178,158 of record NC_086118.1, read on the forward strand.
TTCTACCAACAGGAGAAGGTGGGTGACTGGCACTTCAAAACCAGTCACTTCAGGCAAATGAGGCTCATCAGTCATGGTTGGCAGCTCATCAAGGAGAAGCAAAACTCTGATCTCAAACTTCCACTGCCTTGTGTCTATACCCACTCATGGGGAAGGCTTCGAGAGTAAACCCTGAGGGAAAAATCCAGAGCCGGCATCCCTAAGGCAGACCTACATTGAGTTCAATGTTGACCGGCAACTCCTGCAACACTGTTAGTACCAAACTGCATCAGTCTCTGCTGTTCCTTTGGGTTGATCAGGTGCATGGGGAGGCTTGCTACATGGGTGACAGGATGCCCTCCATATTGTACTGGCCAGGCTTACATAATGAGACAGCTAGGATACAGTATCCATTGTTGACTCTGACTGATGGAGGCCATCAGATGGTGGAAAGGCACTGAAGTATCAGGAGACGATTCACTCTTTAGAGAATACTATGCTTCTGAACAGTTACTGTTGCCACAAAATTTATGTGCTTAGTCCAACTGAGATTCTCATCAACAGTGATCCTCATAATTATGATCAGAATAATCAGTTGAGATCAAATGTAAAAAAAAGTTCTATCATTTCCATGAACACTGCATTATTTTATCAAGATGCAAAAGTTGATTTCCTGAAGCTATGATACTTTAGAAATTAAATATGACAGCAGCACCATTGTTGAACATCAGTCCTGTTATGCCTCCAAATTTATTTTACATTAAGTGTTACATTTGGCCCTTGTTGAAGACATATCTGCTTTTTCTGGTGATATTTATCCAGTGATACCTAGATTTTAGGCTGGAGATAAATTCAGGATCACATAATGGGTGGGGATCAGGAGCCTTGAGAGAATGGAAATCATAAGACCAGGGAAACTCGAGATTGGGAGGCAGGACAAACTGAAGGTTGGGATGCCAGGGAGATTGGAAATTGGGGTGGTTGGAGAAATTGCACTCTTTATTTCTATAACTCTTCACAAGGAGTGTATCTGCTTCCTCCTGTCAACAGGCATTGTGCATCAAATCACAGTGGCGGTGCGCAAAATGCCAAAAGAAAGGGCATCTGCCAAGGGTGAGCAGTGAAACAAACACAGATAGAAATTAGCAGGTATGACATTGTGGTCATAACTGTGTTGTAGTTGAAGGAAGGTCACAGCTTTGAGCCTAACATCCAAAGATTCATATCAGTTCACAGGATAAGCAAGTGAGGTTGCTTTATTGATTAAAAAAAAATGAAATCAAACCCCTAGAAAGAAATGACATAGGATCAGAAGATGTAGAATCCTTATTGGTAGAGTTACAAAATTGTAAGAGCGAAAAGATCCTGATGGAACTTGTACACAGACTGCCAAACAGTAGCCAGGAAATGGCGTACAAATCAAAATGTGTCATACAACAGGCATGTAAAAAGGCCAATGTTACAATGATTATGGGGGATTTCAACAAGCAGGAAGACTGGGAAAATTATTTTGGTGTTGGATCCAACAGGAGGAATTTGGAGAACGCCTTTGAGATGGCTTTTTGGAGCAGCTTGCGGATGAGATCACTTGGAAAAAGGCATTTCTGGATTTGATGTTGCACAATGAAACAGATTTGATTAAGGGGCTTAAGGTAAAGGAACCCTTAGGAGGCAGTGATCATAATATGATAAGAGTTTACCCTGCAGTTTGAGAGGAAGAAACTAAAATCAGATGTATTGGCATGACAGTGAATTAAAGGGAACTACAGAAACAGGAGAGAGGAGTTGACCAAAATTGGTAGTAAGGGGACACTTGTAAGGATGATGGCAGAGCAGCAATGGCTGGAGTTTCCAGCAGTAATTAGGAAAATGCAGAATTGATTCATCACAAACAAGTATCAGCATTCTAAACAGAGAATGAAGCAACCATTGCTGACAAGGGAAAACAAAGACAGCACACAAGCAAAAGATGGGGCATATAATATAGCAAAAAATAGTGAGAAGCTAAAGGATCTGGCAAGCTTTTTAAACCAACAGAAGACGACAAAAAATAAGCCATAAAGAGCAAAAAGATGAATAATGAAGGAAAGCTAACTAATAGGCAACACTCACAACACGCTGGAGGAACTCAGCAGGTCGGGCAGCATCCATGGAAACGATCAGTCAACGTTTCAGGTCGGAACTCTTTGTCAGGACTAAGGAGGGAAGGGGCAGAGGTCCTATAAAGAAGGTGGAGGGAGGGCGGGAAGGAGAAGGCTGGTAGGTTCCAGGTGAAAAACCAGTAAGGAGAAAGGTAAAGGGGTGGGGGAGGTGATAGGCAGGAAGGGTGAAGAAGGAATAGGGGAAAACACAATGGGTAGTAGAAGGAGGCAGAACCATGAGGGAGGTGATAGGCAGCTGGGGGAGGGGGCAGAGTGAAATAGGGATAGGGGAAGGGAGGGGGAGGGAATTACCAGAAGTTGGGGAATTCAATGTTCATACCAAGGGGCTGGAGACTACCTAGACAGTATATGAGGTGTTGCTCCTCCAACCTGAGTTTAGCCTCATCATGGCAGTAGAGGAGGCCACGTATGGACATATCCAAATGCGAATGTGAAGCAGAGTTGAAGTGGGTGGCAACTGGGAGATCCTATCTGTTGTGGCGGACGGAGCGGAAGTGTTCAACGAAGCGGTCCAATCTGCGTCGGGTTTCAGCGATGTAGAGGAGGCCGCACTGGGAGCACCGGATGACCCCAACAGACTCACAAATGAAGTGTTGCCTCACCTGGAAGGATTGTTTGGGGCCCTGAATGGTGGCAAGAGAGGAGGTGTAGGGACAGGTGTAGCACTTATGCTTACAGGGATAAGTGCCGGGTGGGAGATCCGTAGGGAGGGACATGTGGATCAGGGAATCACGGAGGGAACGATCCCTGCGGAAAGCAGAGAGGGGTGGAGAGGGAAAGATCTGCTTAGTGGTGGGGTCCTGTTGAAGGTGGCGGAAGTTGCAGAGGATAATGTGCTGGATCCGGAGGCTGGTGGGGTGGTAGGTGAGGACAAGGGGAACTCTGTCCCTGTTGTGGTGGTGGGAGGATGGGATGAGGGCCGAAGTGCGGGAAATGGAGGAGATGCGGGTGAGGGCATCATTGATGATGGCAGAAGGGAAACCATGATCCTTAAAGAAAGAGGACATTTGAGATGTCCTGGAATGGAAAGCCTCATCCTGGGAGCAGATGCGGCGGAGACGAAGAACTGGGAATAGGAAATGGCATTTTTGCATGTGGCAGGGCGGGAAGAGGTATAGTCGAGGTAGTAATGAGAGTCAGTCGGCAAACGAAGTCCTGACTTCAGTCCTGACGAAGGGTTCCGAAACGTTGACTGATTGTTTCCACGGATGCTGCCCGACCTGCTGAGTTCCTCCAGCTTGTATTGCTTTGACCCCAGCATCTGCAAAGCTGAGTAATAATATACCAAAGGTTTCGACAGAGATACTAAGAAAAAGGAACATAAGAGTAGACATTGAACTGCTGGAAAATAATGCTGGAGAGGTAATAATATGGAACAAAGAAATGGTAGGTGAACTGAATAAATATTTTGCATCATCCGCAACGGCGGAAGACTCAAGCAACGTGCCAGAAATTCGAGTGTGTCATGGGCAGAAGTGAATATAGTTGCTATTACCAAGGAGAAGGTGCTTGAGAAGCTGAAGAGTCTGAAGGTAGAAAAGTCACCTGAACCATATGAACTACATCCTAGGGTTCAGAAAGAGGTATCTTTAGTAATTGTGATTAACAGATTGTGGAGGCATTAGCTGCAATCTTTCAAGAATCATTAGATTCTGGAATGGATCCAGAAGTCTGGAAAAATGCAAATGTCACTCCACTCTTTAAGAAGGGAGTGAGACAAAGACAGGGCATTATAGCACACAATGGAGGAACTCAGCATATCATGCAGCATTTATGAAGGCGAATAAGCAGTCAGTATTTTGGGCCAAGACCATTCATCAGAAATATCAACTAACTATTCCCATCCATAGATGCTACTTGATCTGCTGAGTTCCTCCCATATTTTGTGTCTATTGTTCAATATTTCAAGCAGCTGCACAACCTCTTATGCTCATATCAGCAAACTAGACCAGTTAGCCCGACTTCAGTGGCTGTCCAGACGTTAGAGAATATTATAAAGGATGGGTTTTCAGGGTACTTGAAGGCACACAATAAAATAGGCCAAAGTTAGCATGATTTCCTTAAGGGGAAATATTGTCTGACAATTCTGTTGGAATTATTTGAAGAAATAATATGCAGAATAGACAAAGATGAGTCAGTGGATTTGTTTACTTGGATTTTCAAAAGACTTTCAACAGGATGCCACACATGAGGCTGCTGAGTAAGATAAGAACCCAAGGTATTACAGGAAGGATACTAGCATGGACAGATGATTGGCTGACTGGCAGAAGACAGAGTGGGAATAACGGGGGCTTTTTATGTGGATGGCTGGTTACTAGTTCTGTTCCTCAGCGATCAGTGTGAGGCCAGTACATTTCATGTTATATGTCAATGATCTGGATAACAGAATTTAAAAACGCAAACATGAGGAAATCTGCAGATGCTGGAACTTCAAGCAACACACATAAAAGTTGCTGGTGAATGCAGCAGGCCAGGCAGCATCTCTAGGAAGAGGTACAGTCGACGTTTCGGGCCGAGACCCTTCGTCAGGACGTGACGAAGGGTCTCAGCCCGAAACGTCGACTGTACCTCTTCCTAGAGATGCAGCCTGCAACTTTTATGTGTGTTGCTCGGATGACAGATTTGATGGTTTTGTGGCCAAGTTTGTGGATGATACAAAGATAGGTAGAGGGGCAGGTAGTGTTGAGGAAGCAGAGAGTCTGGAGATGGTTTTCTATGTTTCTATGAACAGACAGATTTGGAGAATAAGCAATGAAATGGCAGATGGAATGTTGTGTAGGGAAGTGTTTGGTCATGAACTTTGGCAGAAAGAATAAAGGCATAAGCTGTTTCCTAACCAGGAGCAAATATAGGAATCCAAGTTTTACAAGAATTATCTCAGGAATGAAATGATTAGGCTACACTCATGTACATTCGATGCCTTCTGCTGCTGTAGCCTATCAATGATGTGTTGTTCATTCAGAGATGCTCTTCTGCACACCACTGTTGTGTGAGTTACTGTTGCTTTTCATCAACTTGAACCAGCCTGGTCATCTTCCTCTGACTTCTCTCATTAACAAGATATTTTCACCTGCAGAGCCGCCACTCACTGGACTTTTTTTTGCTTATCGCCTCATTCTCTGTAAACTGCAAAGACTGTTGTGCATGAAAATCCCACCAGGAGATCAGCAGTTTCTCAGCTACCCAAACCAAAGAAAAAGCATTTCAGGATGAATATTGTCATTGGGTGTACTTAAGGCAGTGATTGATAGGTATCTGGGTAGCCAGGACATCAAAGGTTATGGTGAGAAGGCAGAGGAGTGGGACTAAATGAGAGAATGGATCAGCTCATGATAAAATGGCAGAGCAGACTCGATGGGCCGAATGGCTGACTTCTGCTCCTTTGTCTTATGGTCTTATATTGTATACATTTCTTGGACATTAAAATGGACCTTTGAACCAACCAATGTGGCAACAACAATCATTCCATGATCAAAGTTACTTGGGTCACATTTCTCCCCATTTTGATGTTTGGTCTGAACAACAACTGAACCTCTTCATCGCGTCTGCATTCTTTTAGGCATTGAGTTCCTGCCACATGATTGGCTGATTAGATATTAGCATTAACAAGAGGGTGTACAGTTGCACCTAAAAAAATGTCCACCAAATGTATGAGGAGTGTTCGAAGCTCTGAGCCTGTACTCGATGGAATTTAGAACAATGAGTTTGGATCTCATTGAAATCCTCCGAATATTTAAAGTCTTAGACAAAATGGATGAGGAGAAAATGTTTCTTAAAATGGGAGAGTCTACCACCAGAGGGCACAGCCTCAGAATAGAAAGATGTTCCTTTACAAAAGAGATGAGAAGGAATTTCTTTTGCCAGAGGGTGCGGAATATGTGGAATTCATTACCACAAATGGTTGTGGTGATCAAGTGATGGCATATATTTAGCACTGAGCTTGATAGGTTCATGATTAGTAAGGAGGGATCAAAGGAGAGAAAGCAGGAGAAAGGGGTTGAGAGGGAAAATAAATCAGCTATGTTTAAATGGTGGAGCAGATTCGATGGACTGAATGGCCTGATTCTTATGTCTTATGGTCTAAGATCCAAGCTATATAATGAAAGGCGAGTCAAGAAAGGCACTGTGACCACTCAAGCCTCTGCATAGAAAAGGCTGTGAATACAGTTGTTACAATGCTAATCACTGGTGGGCCATTGGAAGGCCTGGTGCAGTATTGTAGTATTGGCACCAGTCTTGAATTCTACGCACCCAAAGATATTGTTGCATACTGACAGGCCATATTCGAGCACAGACCAGAGAAACTAGTATTTCTGATCGCAGTATCAGCCTACTTCTACTTTTTAATGTTTGAACAAGGTAAAGTCATGTCCTGTGTGTGTAAACATATAATCCTCTATTCTCAGTTAAGGGTTCTGTCATAGTTCAGTGTAAAATAGGAAATATCTGGAAAATTGTCTCTGCTTTAGATGGAGGAAACATCACACATAGACAACATGACTGAAGTTGTATATGCATACAAATAAGAATCTATTCTTAGGATCCAAAGTAGCACACTTTATATAAAAAGCTTGCATTTACATGATATAAATTAAAGTCCACAGTCTTCCAATAAAATACATTTTTGCTGCTTTTATCTTATTGCAGCTACTTAAAATGTTCACTGCTGTACCTCAGAATGAGAATTAATGAAAAGTGAAGGTACAATGCTGTCAGTTTTTCCTTTGATCTTTTCCACCTGACTTGAAGCAAAGTAACTTCAATGTGTTGTAAATATGTCAAAAATGTACATGCACATTCACTAAATAAATGAATGAATGAATTTAAAGACGAGAAAGAAATAATCCATAGCTTGAAGCCAGAACAAAACCAGTCTAGACTGAGGTTTAGCGTGAGCAAGATTGGAAGAAGAGCTGAAAGCAGCATTTTCCTTCTGTTAAAATCAAACTTCAAAGTCAATCTGTTATCAATATATGTCACTATACACAACCCCTAGATTCCTTTTCTTGCAGGCATACTCAATAAATTCAAAAACCATAATAGAATCAATGAAAGACTGCACCAACAGGGCAGACAACCAGAGTGCTAGAGAGAGCAAACTGTGCAATACAAGAAGAAAGTAAAAACAAAATAAATAACAATAATAAATAACCAATAAATATCTAGAACACAAGATGAAGAGTCACTGAAAGTGAGTCCATAGATTGAGCAAACAGTTTAGTGAAGGGACAAGGGTAGTTGAGTGAAGTAATTACCTCTGGTACAGGAGGCTGACTGTTGAGAGGTAATAATTGTTTCTTAACCTGGTGGTGCGAGTCCTGAGGCTCCTGTACCTTTTCCCTAAAGGCAGCAGCAAGAAGAGAGGATGACCTGGGTGGAGGGTCCCTGATGATGGATGCTACTTTCCTGCGACAATATTTTGTGTCAATGTACTCAATGGTGGGTAGGGCTTTACCCGCGATGGACTGGGCCATATGTACTACTTTTAGTAAGATTTTCTGTTGAAATGCATTGGTGTTTCCACACCAGGCGGTGATGAAGCTAGTCAATATAGTCCTAGTACACATCAACAGAGGTTTGTCAAAGATGCTATGCTAAATTTGCAAACTCCTAAGGAAGTAGTAGCAATGCTGTGTTTTCTTTGTAATTACACTTACATGCTGGGCCCAAGACAGGTCCTCTGAAACAATAACACCGAATAATTTAAAGTTGCTGACCCACTCCACCTCTGATCCCCTGATGAGGACTGGCTCGTGGACCTGTGGTTTCCTCCTCCTGAAGTCAATAATCAGCTCCTGGGTCTTGCTGACATTCAGCATAAGGTTGTTGTTGTGGCAACACTCAGCTAGATTTTCAGTCTCCTTCCTATATGCTCATTCATCACACTTTTCAGTCGGCCTACAACAGTGGTGTCATCAGCATACTTAAATATGGCATTGGAACTGTGCTTGGCCGCACACTCGTGAGCGTAAAGCAAGTAGAGCAGGGGACAATGCACACAGCCTTGGGGTGCTCCTCTGTTGATGGAGATCGTGGAGGGGATGTTGTTGCCATTCCGAACTGACTGGGGTCTGCAAGTAAGTAAGTTGGGATCCAACTGCATAAGGAGGTATGGAGGCCAAGGCTTGAAGCTTATTGATTAGGTTTGAGGGGAATGATAATATTGAATGCCAAGATGTAGTCAATAAAGAGCATCCTGATGTTTGCACCTTTGCCATCCAGGTGTTCCAGAAGAGCCAATTAAATGGCATCTGCTGTGGACCAGTTGTGTAGGTTGGCAAATTGGAGCAGATCCAAATCTCTTCTCAGGCAGGAGTTGATATGTTCCATCATCAACCTCTCAAAATACTTCATAACTGTGTATGTAAGTGCTACTGGACAACTGTCAATGACTCAGGTTACCATGTTCTTCTTGGGTACAGTATAACTGAAGCCTGCTTGGAGCAGGTGCATACCTCAGACTACCAACGCAAGAGGATAAATATCTCAGTGAACGCTCCAGCCAGTTGATCAGCACAGGTCTTTAGAACTCAGCTAGGTACCCCATCTGGACCAGATGCTATCCATGGGTTTACCCTCTTGAAGGATGCCCTCACATCTGCTTCAGAGACTGAAATCACAGGATCATCAGGGGCTGACTCCTCCACATTTTGACAGTCAAAGCAAGCATACAAGGCATTGAGCTCATCTGGAAGTGAAGCCCTGTTGTCACTTGAACAACAGTAATTAGTGCAGCAATAGAAATTTTCTGGGCACAAGTGTATCTTAGGACTGTTGTACCTAAATTACACAAAATAAATAATGAAAGCTGGGATGTGGCAATCTTCTTAATTTCTTTATAAACCTCCCCTTCTTCACAGTTGGTCACCCACTACTAAAATCTACAGGCCTAGTTTTAAATGCAAGTAAAACATAGCAAGAAGTGTAATTTATTCACATTCATTAATGGAGCATGACAGATTGTCTTTATGCCTGAGCAGTCATAACTGCAACAAGAACTCACTGTAAAATTTCCTGGTCTCAATGTACATCAGTGAACAACAGAATTATCAAGAAAAAAATGAACAGAATCATCTGAAGGCAATTCATAGCCACAAGCAACTCCACAGCACTCTTATAACTGAATGCATTTTCTTGCTTTATCTTGAATTCGGTTCTTGCAATAACATACAGCAGATCTCTGAATGTTCTTGGAAGCCATAAGTAGCTGATGTTTAACGCGTCAATTTTCATACACGTTATAAAAATAATATGAATCAATTTTCAACATTATTACATATGTTTCCCAACACAAATAATGCAATATTTCAAAGTAAAATACATTCAAAAATAATTTCAAATGTCTTGTATTTGATATTTCCAATCTGCCTCACATGCATCTCAGCCTCAAAAGCATCATAAATAATAATGCTTCTGTCTTACACAAGAGTAATGTACAAGTGACACTCTATTTATGATAGTTTTAAATAGCGCTCAAATCATGCTGATTTACATTGAAGTCTCAATGGGGCAGCTAAGAACTGAAACAAAATTCAAAAAGAAAATCTCTGACTTGCTGATGCACATGGTGAACATGCACTACCTTCCAAAAAGATTTATTTTATTGCTGCACATGTATAAAATAGATGCATTTATTTAATGGGCCTTTTCATATAATCTTTAGACATCCCAAAGCACTTTATAACCTATCAAGAATTGTTTATTGTTGTAATTTATAAAATACAGTAGGCAATTTGTACATAGCAAACTCATTTAAACAGCAAATGAACTAATTATCTCTTTTCATTGCTGTTTGCAGGATAAATAAATGTAGGTCAGGATGCTGGGAGATTTCTTCCACCACGTTGTTGCTTTATCTTCAAATAAGTATTTTCATTGGCTGATGCAAATTATATACTCAGTGGCCACTTCATCAGGTACACATGTACCTAATGCAAATATCAAATCATCCAATCATTTGACAGCAACTCAAAGTATAAAAGCATGCAGACATGGTCAAGAGGTTCAGTTATTGTTCAGACCAAACATCAGAATGGGGAAATAACTTGATCCAAGTGACTTTGAACGTGGAGTGATCGTTGGTGCTAGTCTCTAAAATTAATGGAGAATGGTGTGAAAAACAAAAACAACCAGTTTGCGAAAATGCCTTGTTAATAAAAGAGGTCAGAGGAGAGTGACTAGACTGGTTCAAGTTGACAGGAAGGCAACAGTAACTCAGATAACCACTGCATTACAACAGTGGTGTGCAGAAGAGCATCTCTAAATCCACAACATATTGAACCTTGAAATGGACGGGCTACAGCAGCAGAAGACCATAAACATGCACTCAGTGGCCACTTTATTAGGTACAGGAAGTACCTGATAAAATGGCAACTAAGTGTACATCACAGCAGCATTCTCTCAGTTCTGCCCAGAGTACCAGCCTAGGTGATGGTTTTGATGGGCCAGAACATGGGTTGAGCCTATCAGCTTGCTGTGCACTGGGACTCTGGGCCATCAGCTGTGCCTAGCCATTCATGTCGAGTTTATTCTCATGTGCACAAATATGCTGGGATACAAGTACCATGAAGGACTTGCTTGCAGCAGTGCCACAGGCACCTAGGTTCAGACAACGCCGACAAAAATTATGCCAGGCAGTGAAGAAAGAAAGACTCTGCAAAATAAGACATTAGTCCTAGCTCAGGGTCAAAAGGCATCATAAATATCAAAAGAGCAAAGAATTAAGTGAAGGGAAACTTGTATTTTAATTTTGATTTACTATTTTATAAATTATGTTTATCTGTTTTTATGAAGATTGTGAATCCTTACATCAGTGACGGATTTCACAACCCTTAAAGCTCCACCCAGAGATGCCAGCAGCCTGAGGCTCTCACTGCATTTAGGATTGGGGACTTTCAATTATGTCACCATTTCCTAAAGATCCAGCACCTGAGGCCCTATCGTCATCTAAGCTCCAATGATCTTCTCTAGAGCAGAAGAAAAAAAAATTCTTCACATCTTCCTCAGTTAATTCTGAACATGGTGGGACTATGGTCATTGGCTTAATAGACCTGGACAATCTGGTCAGTTATATATATGCTGTATTCTGTAACATAGCCAGTGGATAGTGAATCGCTGGAATTCATTGCCACAGATGGCTGTGGAAGCAAGTCATTTGATATACTTAAAGCAGAGGTCAACAGGTTCTTGATTAGTCAAAACATCAAAGTTACGGGGAGAAGGCAGGAGAAAAGGGCTTGAGAGAGATAATATTTCAGTCATTATAGAATGGCAGAGCAGAGTCAATGGGCCAAATGGCCTACTTCTACCTCTGTCTTATGGTTTTCTGTTCTGTATCATTCATATCTATATAGTCAAATCTCTAAAAGATCACATATTAGCCAATGAAAACAATTTTCCTACTTCATTAATGTGCTGATTACAAGTAGTAATATTATGTTAACATTGAGAACAGATTAACTGAAGAGTCAGACGATCATCTTAGAATTTAGCAAAGCGAAATTGTGTATCAACGGCATCAGCTGCTTATATTATTTGTTTCTTTTCTCATAAATAACTAGAGCAAAGGTAAAGTTAAAAAGATCCATTAGTCATTGTCAAAATATTCATGCTGGAAGAAACAAAAAATGTCCATTTTTAATCTTAAATTTGCTTTTAAATTTTTGGCCAAAATGTTGCACAGCATTAGTAAAACTAACCACAGAACATGCAAAATGTCTTGGTTTATAGTATACTTTGTTTTCTCTGAAAGGATTTAGAAACCATCTCCATATGTTACTCTTTTGCTACAATGACAACCTCCTTATAACCAAAGCCATGTGTGTTAACTTGTCTATTTCTTCTGTGCTATCCTCAATTCATTTCCTTTCTCTATTCATGAAAAGGGAAACAATACATTTCCTTTCTTTTGGAATTCCAACTTTCCAATGGTTCTAATTTTGCCCAAAATGAATACTTGCTATTAAAAGCAATGGGCCAACATGACTGTTCAAATTCCTGACTTCAAACGCAATTCCCAATTTGAATTTATCACCCAAACTGAATTTTAAAGTTACCATTGTTTTGACTCTTGACCTATTTATTTTGTTTCGGGAGTTGACAGATTAGTGACGTTGTCTGCAACAAGTAATCTAATCTATGCGCTCAAATGACACATACCAGAGTCATTCTAGTCTTAAAAGCGAACAGAAAATTGCACATTGAAATATTATTCGAATCAGTAATAAGCATCGAATGGAATGAGTATAGTGTCTTTTTCTTTCTGATAGCAAACATTATAATAAAAACATGGTTCATTATTTGAACCAGTTGGTGATTTGGTAGTTTTACCATTGCGCAGTCAGAGCAAAGGACTGAAAATGATGGTTTATTCATTGCAAATCTAACATAGAAAAATAATTAACAGCTGATAACCAGCAACTTGGGTAAACCTTTATTTTTTTATCAATATAAGGTATCAGTAATGCTTGTTCTTTGTTGGCCTTTGAAGGCGGTAATGAGCATCCTTGCGTTGACAATCCTTCACCACTATTCACCAGGGGTTATCAGGAATTCAATTCAGTAACAGGGAATGAATGAAGGCATGTTCAATTCAGTCCGTTTTAATTTAGAGAGACACTTGCATCTGATCACATTCCATTGCATCTGCTCATCCTACCTGGTGGTAGTGTTGTTGAAGGAGCCAAGTGGAGTTTATACATTGGTGTGCATAGTGCACCATTCCAGGAGGGAGTGAAGATTTATGTGTGGGCCTTGTGGCCTATGGAATGAGCTGCTAGTTCCCAATAGTATTAGGCCTTTTGATTTTTGTTGGAACTACCATCTACAAGTTGCGGGCATTCCTTACACTCTAGATTCATCCATTGCAGATGGCGGGAAGAGTTTAGTGAGTGAAAAGAAATGAGGAGAGTCACAGATGGCTCGGAGGCACAGCTGGTAGAGTTGCTGTTTCACCATGCCAGCAACAAAGGTTCAATCCTGACCTCCCCTCTGGTTTGCATGGAGTTTGTACATTTTCCCAATGAAGGCATGAGTTTCCTCAGATGTGGTCCATTAACCCTTTGTAGAATTGTTAGTGCACTTAGGTGGTAGAATTAGTTACTTATGTAGAGACAATAGGTTACAGAGAAAGTGGAGTTTAGTCAGAAGTTGACCTGACCAAAGGGTTGAATGTTCTCCCATATCACACGGAATATGGAATTTACTACAGAATACCTAGCCCCTGACTTAGTCTTAGAAGCAGTACTTATTTGGCAGGATTCTGATTAATGGTGGCCCTAAGGCTGTTGATGTGTGGAATTCCACAACAGTGAAGCCATCGAATGTCAAGGGCAAGTGGTTTGTCTAGCTTTCGCAAGAGACACTGCCTTGGGCACAAGTGTTATTTTCCAATGTGTGAATATTTTGCAGTTTTTTGCTGAAGGCAGACATGGAACGCTTCATTATCTGAAGTTTTGGGAATATCTGAGAGGCTGTGAAAGGAATTCAAAATTGCATAATCTCCAATGAGCTTCCCCAATTCTGTCATAGATTGATTAATCAGCAGGTGGCTAGGCCTAAAAACTCTCTGGTGATGATCTACCAGATTTGAAATATTCAATCTCTAACAACCAAAACTATTTTCATTTCTTCTCAGCATGGCACTACTGGGTTTCATTTAGTTTCAATGTTACTACTGTAATAATTCTTGCTGCTACACTCAGTCTAATACCGTCCTAATGTCACATTGACCTTGCCACTGGTTTTTAGCTCTTCTGTGCATGCATGGACCTAGACTACAGTTAGGACTGGAGCCAAGTATTTACCAGTGAGTGAATGTTGCTTCATAACTTCATTGGCACCTTTCATGAGTTGGTTGCTGTTTAGGAACAAACCAATAGACTAAAAATTGGCTAGATAAGGTTTATTCCAGCAATTTTGGACAGATACATTAATTATTTTTTCAGGTTATAGATATTCTAGGAGAGATATGCTGGAATTATGGTTTGATTTGCTTCAGCACTACATTCGATATATGATCTGGGATTCAAGCCTCTTCTATATTCCAGAACAATAAATAAACTTCTGGAAGGACTTGACTGGTCAGGCAGCATCTGTGGAAAGAAGTGGATTGGTGACTTTTCAGTTTGAAATACTTGTCATATTTAGTGTGTTTAACCATTCTCCGTGAATTAGCTGAAGACTAACATCTGGAATGCTGGGAACTGAGGAGAAGGTCATTAATGATCTTACAGTCAGCACTTTGACTGAACTTCATTTAAAATACTTCTGCATTACCATTCACTTGCTGATTTCTACCATCTCTACTGTGGCATATTTAATTTATTTTTCAATTTAGAATAGCAATGAAAGTGACATACAGTAAATGCTTTTTTCCTCCATAAAATTCAATAGAAGTTCTTCTTCCTGCAAATTGTGAACAAATTAATGTTTTCGAACAATACATGGTAATAAAAGCAAACTATTCTACTGTATTTCTCTTTTCTACTGTGAATGGCTGCAAGAAAATGAATCTCATGGTGACCTATACATACTTAGATAATAAATTTACTTTGAACTTTGAATTTCACTATGCAAGCAATCAAAAGCATATGAAGGAAAGAGTGAAGGAGAGAAGGAATAATCAAAAGATACTCTGCAGTTCTATAGTCATGATCTGTAAGAAAACATCATTCCAAAATATCCTGATAATGGATTTGCTGGTACAATAATTTCATTCGTAAGGCCAGTGATGTTGTGGGGTCATTCGTAAGGCCAGTGATGTTGTGGGGATGGAACTGGACTCTGATGGTGGTGTCTGAAAAGAGGATGCTGTCTAAGTTGCATGCCATCTTGATCAATGTCTCCCATCCAATACATAATGTACTGGTTGGGCACAGGAGTACATTCAGCCAGAGACTCACTTCTCTGAGATGCAGCACAGAGCGTCATAGGAAGTCATTCCTGCCTGTGGCCATCAAACTTTACAACTCCTCCCTTGGAGGGTCAGACACCCTGAGCCAACAGGCTGGTCCTGGACTTAATTCATAATTTACTGGCATAACTTACATATTACTATTTTCTACTACTATTCCTTTACTATTTATTATTTCTATGACTATTACTATTTACTAATAGTAATATTGCTATTACTATTTCTATTACTACTTATTATTTATGGTGCAACTGGAACAAAAACCAATTTCCCCCGGGATCAATAAAGTATGACTATGACTACGACTATGAATTACAATCCTACACTGGGGTTCATTTGCACTTTGCTGCTTATGTTTATAAAGCCGAAGAAAAATACTTCCAGGGCAGGTTAGCTATTGTGTTGAGATCCCTGGCCGCCTCGTCTTAGGCCATGTTTCTTTTTCCCCCCAAACTTTCACAGGAAGTCCACCTCACAGTATTTTACTTAGGGGCTAATCTCACTGCAGCCAGGCAGTTGCATTGACAGAATGGCTTTGACAGCTGGATAAGACATGCCCCACAGGCTCAGTGACTGCCAGAGTTGTTGCATGTGTTTGATATTCATATTCACTTAAAGTTTACTAAAATTAAATAACTAAAAAAAAGTTTTTTTTGGAGATAAGGGATTAAAACATATAGAACATACATCAAGACAATATTTAAAATATTTAAGATAACAACTAAATACTCCATTTTCATTGCTAATTTCACCCTTTCATTTGAGTGGTCACATTGCATTTGCATCAGGTTTAACTTTGGCACAGGCTCTGCAGGTAGTTTTCCCAGCCCAAGAGCTGGGAGTCTGCAGAAACTAGTTCTGTCCCATTAGACCCCATGATGAGTCCAAATGGACAGAATTGGTACAGCCAGCAATCATGAACAGAGAAGATACCGGATGATATCATAATCTCATGCCAGAATTTTGCATCAGAAATTCTCCTGAAGAACATTATTAAATCTGGTTTAATCTGTAAACCAGAATAAAAAATTTACCCCTTTACAATTCTAAATTAGTAACTTAACATTAAAAATATCTAGTCAGATCATGCAATAAAGTGCATTTCACTTTAAATCAAAACATGGTATGAGTCTTGGCCTGAAACATCAACTGTACTCTTTTCCATAGATGCTGCCTGGCCTGCTGAGTTCCCCTAGCATTCTGAGTTTGTTAAGTCCATACAATAATATTCATTATTACCTCATTTCAGATAATCTAGTAATGACAGTTCACCTTACATGCAATCAACGTAGGAGTTCTCTATAAAATGCCAAAATGTTATAAAATTATCTTTTTTTTTGCTACAGACTTTAAACTGCTGGAAGAACTCAGCAGGTCAAACAACATCTGTGGAGACAAAGGACAGTTAATGCTTTGGGTTTATCCCCTGCAACAGGACTGAGTGTGTAGAAGGAAGATATTCAGTATATAGGAATGAAAAGGAGTGAAACAAGTTTGCACTTACAAGATCCAAATTGCTTGACCAGTGAATGTACATTAATAATCTGGAATTTTAAGGTTGTGATTTCAACAAACTGTCAGTACTTCCCAGCATTACTTTTTGAATTCAATGACACAAGCTTTTAGCAGGCACACATTGTGAGGTACAGAAACAGAGTTAGTGGCATGCTGTTCCTTTATACAATGAATCACTCCATGATACACTAATATCCATTGTTGAATGAGATGTACCTGAGTCTTTAGCAACACAGGAGGTTACAATTATTGCATAATAACTGTAAGAAGTTTTCAGAAGTTTTCTGATGACTCTGCCGTAGTTGGATGCATCAGCAAGGGATATAAGGCTGAGTACAGGGCTACGGTAGGAAACTTTGTCGCATGGTGTGAGCAGAATTATCTGCAGCTTAATGTCAAAAAGACTAAGGAGCTGGTGGTAGACCTGAGGAAAGCTAAGGTACCGGTGACCCCTGTTTCCATCCAGGGGGTCAGTGTGGACATGGTGGAGGATTACAAATACCTGGGGATATGAATTGACAATAAACTGGACTTGTCAAGGAACACTGAGGCTGTCTACAAGAAGGGTCAGAGCCGTCTCTATTTCCTGAGGAGACTGAGGTCCTTTAACATATACCAGATGATGCTGAGGAGGTTCTACGAGTCTGCGGTGGCCAGTACTATCATGTTTGCTGTTGTGCGCTGGGGCAGCAGGCTGAGGGTAGCAGACACCAACAGAATCAACAAACTCATTTGTAAGACCAGTGATGTTGTGGGGATGGAACTGGACTCTCTGACGGTGATGTCTGAAAAGAGGATGCTGTCCAAGTTGCATGCCATCTTGGACAATGTCTCCCATCCACTACATAATGTACTGGTTGGGCACAGGAGTACATTCAGCCAGAGACTCATTCCACCGAGATACAACACAGAGCGTCATAGGAAGTCATTCCTGCCTGTGACCATCAAACTTTAAAACTCCTCCCTTGGAGGGTCAGACACCCTGAGCCAATAGGCTGGTCCTGGACTTATTTCCTGCATAAATAATTTACATATTACTATTTAACTATTTATGGTCTTATTACTATTTATTATTTATGGTGCAACTGTAACGAAAACCAATCCCACCAGCCCCCCCCGGGATCAATAAAGTATGATATGACCATGACTATAACAAGCTCATTGAACCCTACAATCAAATTTCATATACATGGAGTTGAATGCCTTCAGAAAACATATTTCAAACTTCCAAGGTGTTCTTAATGTTTATAAATGGAACCTCAAGAAGACACTTTGATCAACGCTGAGAAGCTGGCCCAGGGGGCCTGTTTCTGAGTTAGACATATTAACTTTAAACTGCTGGAAGAACTCAGCAGATCAAGCAGCATCTGTGGAGACAAAGGACAGTTTCTGTTTTGGGTTTTGTCCTTGCATCACAAAATGTGGTGGGTGAACTAACTTCGCAGTGATTTAAGCTGGTTTGAAATTGCATGCAGCAGTTACTAGAAAAAGCAGATCAAAAATCTAATCTGATTTCATGATGTGATTTGTGTTTTACTAATTCCTCAGAATGAAAGATATCAATACAGTTGCACTCTCCTTTCCTTAGGACCCTTCAATATATACCTCTCCAGGGATCAAGGCTAACTTACTTCCCCACTGGATACGTGAGGTCTGAGGGGGCTGATGAGGACAGTGTGAGAGCTAAAGACTTTGACAGATGGAGCAGGAAATACCCACAACACCAGTGGGTAGATGCCCTCTTCCACTGTTTATGCTGGCATTCTGTGTGCTACTACTTTCAGTGACATCCCCGATGGACTATCCCCACTTTGAGCAGTCAAATGCTAGAGATTCTCAGGACTCTGTGGGAAGGTTGCATCAATTTTTCCCCAAGGAGGCTTTTCTAGCTTTCATGAAGCAAATGCAAGATGAAGATGCAGGTAGCTAAGCGGGTGGAGATGTTCCACAGTCCCTCACTGTTGACAAAAATCAGAGGTTGAAGACGGCCATGCACAGGTATAGTGACCCCTTCCTGCACTACTCAAAAGTTGTTGCAAGACGTCTGCAATTGAAATGAATCAGAGTCAGGTTTATTATTTTATTTTTATTTATTTATTGACATACAGCAGGGGAATAGGCCCTTTGGGCCCTCCGAGCCACACTGCCCAGCACCCACTGATTTAACCCTAGCCAAATCATGGGACAATTTAACCACTTAACCTACTAACCAGTACAGCTTTGGTCTGTGGGAGGAAACCCACACACCCCATAGACAGGACATACAGACTCCTTACAGATGACGTCAGAACTGAGCTCTGAATTCCAACACCCCTAGTTGTAATAGCGTCGTGCAACTACTACACTTCTGTTATCATGGACAGAGGTTGTGAAATTTGTTGTTTTGAGGGAGCAATACAGTGCAATATATAAAATAGACTATAAATTACAATAAGAAATATAAGACCATAAGACACAGTAGAAGCAGAATTATGCCAATCGGCCCATCAAGTCTGCGCCATCATTCCATCATGGCTGACTTATTATCCTTGTCAACCCCATTCTCCTACCTTCTCTCCATAACCTTTGACAATTAAGCAAGAACCAGTCAACCTCCACCTTAAATAAGCCCAAAGATTTGGCCTGCACAGCTGTTTGTAGCAATGAATTCAACAGATTCTCCACCCTCCGGCTAAAGAGAATTTCCCTCTTCTCTGTTCTAAATTGATGTCCCTCTATTCCGAGGCTGTGTCCGCTGATCCTAGACTCCCCCACAAAAGGAAACATCCTCTCCACATCCAGTCTATCAACATTTGATAAGTTTCAATGAGATCTTCCCTCATTTTTCTTAACTCCAGCAAGATACTGGCCCAGAGCCATAAAACGCTCCTCGTACGTTAACCCTTTCATTTCTGGGAATATTTCCGTGACTCTCCTCTGGACCCTCTCCAGATAAGGGCCCAAAACTTCTCTCAATACTCCAAATGTGCTACGACTAATGTTTTCTAAGGCCTCAGCATTACATCCTCGCTTTTGTATTCTAGTCCTCTTGAAATGAATGCTAACATTGCATTTGCCTTCCTTACACTGACTCAACCTGCAAGTTAGGGAATCCTGCATGACGACTCCCGAGGCCCCCTGCACATCTGAATTTACATGAAACACTGTGGCAGCAGAGCAGCATCCATCATCAGAGATCCCCAACACCCAGGTCACCCCAGGTGACCCCTGGGTCATCCCAGGGTCACACTCTCTTCTCACTCACGCTCACCCCAGGGTCATCCCAGGTCACGCTCTCTTCTCACTGCTGCCATCAGGTAGAAGGTACAGGAGCCTCAGACTCACACCACCAGGTTCAAGAACAGTAACCACCCCTCAACCATCAGGCTCCTGAGTAAAAGGGGTAACTATTTACTGACCCCATCATTGAAATCATTTCAGGACTCTTTATTTCATTATCTTATGTTCTTACTATTTATTGCTATTGATTTATATTTGCATTTGCACAGTTTGCTGTCTTCTGCACTCAGGTCGACCTTTCATTGATACTGTTACAGTTACTATTTCATAGATTTGCTGAGTATGCCCACAGGAAAATGAATCTTCGGGTTGTGTATGGTGACATACATGTACTTTGATAATAAATTTACTTTGAATTTTGAATTTTCTCCCAATTTAGAAAATAGTCCAAACTTTTATTTGTTTCATCAAAGTGCATAACCACGCACTTCCCTGCACCATATTCCATCTGCCACTTCTTTGGCCAATACAAGTCCTCTGCAGTCACCCTGCTTCCTCAACAATACCTGCCTCTCCACTGATCTTCATATTGTCCGCAAACTTAGCCACAAAGCCAACAATTGCTTCGTCTGAATCACTGACATATAACATGAAAAGAAGCAGTCCGAACACCGATCCCTATGGAACTCCACTCATCACCAGCAGCCAACCAGAAAAAAAAGACCCCTTTATTCCCACTGCCTCCTGCTAGTCAGCAAATCTTCAGTCCACGCTGGTATCTTTCCTGTAATATCACGGGCTGTAATCTTGTTAAGTAGCCCCAAGTGTGGCAACTTATTAAAGGCTTTCTGGAAATCCAAATAAACAACATCCACTGACTCTCCTTTGTCTATCCTGCCTGACTATTCCTCAAGGAATTCCAACGGATTTCTCACGCAAAATTTCCCTTCAGGAAACCATGCTGACTTCAGACTGTTCACCCTCCCCCTTGAGAATGCTGTGGACCCAATCTGAGACATCCCTGGCCCTGGCAACACACCACCTGGGTGTCTTTTTCATATCCACAGAATCTGCCCTCTTCCAATTATGGAATCTCCTTTCACTACTGACTCCTTTTCTCCCCCTTCTCTTCAAAGCCACAGAGACAGACTCTGTGATCAGGTTGCTGTGGTTCCTCCCTACCCCTCTCAATGGTGTCCAAAGTGGTATACTATTATGGAGGGGGAAAGGCGCCAGCAATTCTCTGCATTGGCTGCCTATTCCCTCTCCCTCTCCAGGTATCTGCCTCCTGCAACTTAGGGGTGACTACCTCCCAGTAGCTCCCTCATTTTCTGTATGAGCTGAAGGTCATCCAGCTGTAGCTCCATTTCCTTAACATACATAAGTAGTGCAAAAAGAGAGCAAAAATAGTGAGGGTAGTGTTCATCAATCATTCAGAAATCTGGTGGTGGAGGGGAAGAATCTTTACTAAAACAGATTATGTTTCTCCAAGCTCCTGCTCCTCGACACTATAAATAGTTGCTGCTCAACCAAGCTGTGTTCATATCAAACATTGCTGTGTCAGCTACAAGGTGGCCAGATGTTAACTGAAACTTCCTCTTCTCCAGCTGTTGCTATTGGGGGAAAGATGACCATGATATTTAAAAGCTGCAAGAATTGCCCAATTTCAAATCTGTTGAAATACAGTGGATTCCATTAACTGCAGCACTCTGGGACCAGTACATTTTGCCCCAATTAAGTAGCTGCCCCAGATAGCTGAAGTTTCATGGAAATAGTTAAAAGGCAAACTACCATTTAACTGAGTAACAATTTATGTATTAATATGAAATATGGAACAAATTAGAACACTACCAATAACTCTACAGTAGTATAAAAGTGTGTATTAGTTCCTAATAGTTATCCACAGAGGAATTCATCTGCCATATTATTTTGACTGGAAATGAACAAAGTAAGCACAGACCCCTAGTGCAGATAATGGACTGCCTTTATACAATGTTTTCCCAGGGGTTAATGGTGGGGGTCCATGGCATTAAAAAAGGTTGGGAACCACTGCTTTAGACAATTGCATCATCCAGATCTTCATTTCCTTGTAATATTCAAGATGATTGTCGATACGTTCATAATTCCTAACTTGTTGAAGTAGTGAAATCATTTCATTTTCACTCCCAGCCATTTCTGGCATCTCCAAGCCTGGATGCTTGAAACTGCGGTAAGCAAAACAGTTCCAAATTGCCTTACTGCTTATTTCTTGCCAACTATTAGTGACAAAAATCACTGTTTTCTGAACACAAACACACGCAACTGACACTAATTAGAAAGTGTTTGGCAACAGTCTCCTGTCCCAATTAAACAGCACGGTGTCCCAAATAAACATCCGTCTCTTTTATGCCTTTTAACTATACCAGCTTTTTTTTCCTCAATTTAGTTTTTGTTCTTTAAGAGTTGTCCCAAATAAACAGCTATTCTAGTTAAATGATGGCCTAATTAACCAGAATCCATTATATATAGAAAATTGTTTTAAATGGGAAGATACTGTACATTAGAATAGACTGCAATTGTAAATCAGTTGTCACTTTTACTGATCAATGGTGAACAGAATTGCTCTTCTTTCACTTCAAAATTGCAACTTGGTCATCAGACCTTCTACTGCATGCCCCACAAACCATCTCGTAGTTATTTAGTGAGAGTACTTTATAGAATCATTGTCAGTCCACCAACTCAATTCTGATCAAGTACTCATTTACACTAATCTTCTTTTGTTCTCTCTACACTCCCAACAACTCCACCCCCTCCTCCAGATTCTACCATTTATCTACACACCTGAGGCAACTTACAGTGGCCAAATAACTGTTTTTGGGACGAGGGAAGAATCTGGAGAAAACACACTGTCATAGGAGAGGAATTGCAACCTCCACACAGACAGCACTTGAGGTCAATATTGAACCAGGTCACTGGAGCCGTGAGGTAGCAGGTCTACAGCAGTGCCACTGAGCCACATACTTAGCATGTGATGAATTATTGCCAAGTTTTACTTCATGACCTTGTTTTTCACAAGGAACTTGACGAAAAGAACTCAAAGGAATTACATATCAGACACTTCAAATTAACTGATTCTGCTTGTTTTTTCTCCCTAATAAATCTAGGCTGACATCCCAGAATGAAAAAAGAGAATGCGTGAAACCTTTACTATCACTTCTATTCCTAGTCTTACAGGGGTTGCAATAAGCTGACAAAGATGATTAGGTATGTTCTTGAAAAATGCCCACAAGAAAGCAGCCACCTGCATCTTTTAATGTGCATGCCAGGCTCTCAGAATTTCAGTTGTCATCTCAAATTGGAATGACTGGAGCAGCTCCATGGACAAATAAAACTGGACAACAAAGTTTTTCAGAAGTATTGCTTCCTCAGAATTTTTTTTTGTTTATGATAGACTGCTTGAAGATGAACACAAATATAATTTCAGACTGCTTCTATCACGTAGGAATTTGGAGAAACAACAAATTAACTTTTATTGAATATAATGTGTTTAATTGCATAATGGTGCTGATGCTTTGCAATAGTTCAACTAAGTTAAAAATACTTTGTTAATGATTTTCATTTGCACTCAGTGTCTGAGGCTTCTTGCTTAAGTGTCCAACAATAATTCGCCAGCTTTGACGGTATCTTTTCTCTGTGACCGCAATGTCCTGGTGAAACCCTTCACCATGCTCGTCACTAACAGCACCAAGATTTGCAGAGAAGAAGTCTAAATGGGAATGCAGAAAATGAATCTTTAGTGACATGCTGCATTTCATGGTTTTATATGCTTGAAGCATGCTTTCAACCAGTTGCATGTAGTTTGGTGCTCTTCAGATGCCGAGAAAAATTTCAACAACTTCCTTGAATCTCTGGTCCCACTAGAAATTCTTAAAATTGCCTGTTATTGATGACCTGTTTGATTTGTGGACCAACAAAAATGCTTTCCTTAATCTTGGCATCAGTTATTCTGGGAAGCATCTGTCTCAAATATCAAAAACCTTCAGAGAAATTTTTGTGCCTGGTGATAGCAAATTCCATCCTTACAGTCCTGAACCCAATAATTATTACTGAAACCTGTCCTGCCATGCGGCAGCCACACCACCTAAGCCTGCCTGGACAAGATAGGAAACTTTCCAGCTTACATTGTAGGCAACATTTTAATTGACTTGAATTATGAATTGAAATAATAAACATAAGCGATTTCAAAAAATGGTGCATGATCAGAAAATTCCACAGTGATTTTCATGATCAGTAGCCCAAAATTCATAAGATACACCCAGAGGTATTCAGGAAGCAAAACCTTTGTTGTCCAGTGTAATGAGGGAGTGGTCCACCCAGGGAAGCTTTTTGAATGTCCAACTCAGAAGTGCAGCAGCTCTTTGTCACTCAACTGGGAAACGTGGATTCAATAGGGTATTTACCTCCTTGCTAAGCATCTGAGGAAAGGAGATGGGAGGGCAGTGAGAGCGAGCTGGACTCGTGAGGAAGATTTGAGGGACGAAGGAACATAAAAGGAGAAGCTTGGTTAAAACAGCAGTGAAATACGAACGTATTTAAATAGGGAATAGCGTTTTCACTATGTTGTTACCTTTCTCCTAATATAATTTTCCTGAGCCAGGCAGCCAACCTGGATGGCTCACCCTGGGCTGGTCCTGTATTTGTTCTGACACTGGCTGCGGAGTTCTACCCAGAACTTTACAGTCAGTGGCAAGCCCTAGTGGTTCATCATAACTGGAATTGTCCTCAGGGCAATCCCTCCAGATTATTATTTCAGGGAACTACAGAAATTTTTCATAGCAGGGAAAAACAAGCCCTGCTTACAACAAGCCACTCAACAACCTAAAGGTTTGAAGCACAGTGTTAGAAACCCCCAAATACAGGTGTCCCCCACTTTTTGAACATTCGCTTTACGAAACCTCACTGTTACGAAAGACCTACATTCGTACCCTGCTTTCGCTTTCAGAAGGTGTTTTCACTGTTATGAAAAAAAAGCAGCGCGCAT
This sequence comes from Mobula hypostoma, assembly GCF_963921235.1. NCBI lineage: Eukaryota > Metazoa > Chordata > Chondrichthyes > Myliobatiformes > Myliobatidae > Mobula > Mobula hypostoma. Next base: position 15,202,966 of record NC_086118.1, read on the forward strand.
CCCGAGCAGCCGCTCTCGCCGGATTCGGAACTGCAATCTCGCCGGCATTGCTTAAACACATGCCTGTGAGCAGCAGTTTGCATGATGAGTTCTATGGTATCAGAAAAGCCTAAAAGAGCTCGCAAGGGTGTATGTAAAACTAGACATAATTAAGCGTTTCGATCATGGTGAACGAAGTAAGGACTAAGTGAGTTTGGCTTGTGGAAGCTGACGAACATGATGTTGAAGAGGTTTTGGCATCCCATGACCAAGATCTGATAGATGAAGAGCTGATGCAATTGGAAGAAAAAAGGATAACAATCGAAACCAAATGCAGTAGCGAACTGAACGTGAAGCAACTACATGAGATTTTCACTGCAATGATAAAGTACGACATTAATTTTGAAAGGGTACGTAGGTTTAGGGGATATTTGCAAGATGGTTTGAGTCCTTACAAAGAACTGTGTGATAGAAAAATGTGCGAGGCTCAGCAGTCAAGCAAGCCTTCCACATGAGCCACAGCAGACGACGAACCTCGACCTTCGACATCGATGCGGGCAGAGATAGAAGATAACCTGCCTGCCCTAATGGAAATAGATGATGATGAGATGACACCCCAGAGTCCCACCACCCCAACCCCCAGGCCACGGACAGATACCAAATCGTGGAGAATGCAGCGGTAGCCGGGAGGCACACAGCACATCTTTAAGAAAAAAGCCGAAATAAACACGCTAATTAATTAGGTGCCGCCCGACACGTAATTGTTGGCCCAGATCAGAGGCGACGCAATCGGAAATCGGCACTGATCTGGGCCAACAATCATGTACCAGGCAGCACCTAATTAATTAGCATGTTTATTTCGGCTTTTTTCTTAAAGATGTGCTGCGTGCCTCCCGGCTACCGCTGTACCCCTGCATGCTTTGCGGCAATGTATTGCTCGGCGGCCTGGAGGGTGGGGGCCACCGCTCCACTTCAACCTGCGACGACTCAGCCAAACACACCATCATCAGTGTGCTCGGCACTGAACCAATTCCGCTAAGTGATACTACACTGTACATACATTATTTCTACTTTATATCGGCTGTGTATTTTTATGTGTTATTTGGTATGATTTGGCAGCTTCATAGCTTAAAGGTTACTGGACAGCACTTGCACCGTGTTTTTGACAACAGCGCTTGCGCGAGATTTTCGCTACGGAGAACAGTGCAGTAATGATTGTGGAAAAGTATTTCTACTTTATATAGGCTGTGTATTTATCATACCATTCCTGCTTTTACTATATGTTACTGTTATTTTAGGTTTTATGTGTTATTTGGCATGATTTGGTAGGTTATATTTGCGTCTGCCAATGCTCACAAAATTTTCCCACATAAATAAATGGTAATTGCTTCTTCGCTTTACAACATTTCGGCGTATGAACTGTTTCATAGGAACGCTCTACCTTCGGATGGCGGGGAAAATCCGTACCAGTATTGTCACAGGTGTGTGTTCAGAACAATAACCCAGGATCTAAGACTGCTTCTGCTCTGATGGTTGCACAGGGATGGATGGAACTAGTTGTAGGTAGAACCAAAAATCCATCACAACAGTGACTATCGGAATTTAATGATTTTAGCTGTGCTTTGGCTAAAAATACATATATATTAAAATGAACAGTAGTCTGTGTTGCTAAATTACAGTACAATGACAAATAAAGCAACAAAATGACTTTTCAACTTGAGAGGCTTATCTCTTTTTCTTTGCATTCTCCATATGAAGATATATTTCCATCTAGTCAAGGAAACACAAATATTGCTTGTGTCAGCTAGTTACAAATTAACTGGCATTACTATTTTGAGGAAGTGTAGAGAAAAACAACATTTTGCATCTGTTCTCCATTACAGTGCAGCTGTGGAAGTGTCCAATTCCATTTTTATTACTAAAGTTGCTCTGACAAAGTCCCACACTGCCATTGACTTGCTTGCTGATGAGCCCAGAGCTGACCATTTGCCAGATTTATAGGTGCAATTCTATTTCGTGTAGGGAGGAGAGAGAGGAAAAAATGGAACCAAATTAAATCCCATTGCAATAGGATTTTATTAATGCTTAATCATATGAACCACCTCCCTATCCCCTTCCACTCTTCCATTTGCAGAACTGTAATCCACACTTGCACTGTATCTAAGTTCAGCTGTCCTTCCTTAGTGTTTAACTAAATAAACTACCAGCATGTCCTTTGTAAATGGGAGGAAACCAGAAAACTCAGCAAAATCCCATGAGGTCACAGGGAGAATGTGCAAACTCAACACAGATCAACTACACCTGAAGTCAGGATCAAACCCAGGTCCCTGAATCTCTTAACATAAAAATGCTAACTGCTGCCTCATCACACCACCTATTCATTTTTTGCTGATTTTTTATTTTTATCTTGCATTTTCCAAGATACATAGTTCCTCAAATTTTCATACTATTTGACTCTTTCTTAATGTTGTTGATGCTAGGACAAGGGAGCATGTTTATTTTGTACCATATGTGCTTCATCTACTTTTGCTGGATATACTAAATGTCCATCACCTCAAGTAATTCAGTTTAAAAAAGAATAGTCACATGAAATATTGGCAGACATTCTACTACACAGCTCACCCTCATTGCCTGCAATAGGCATAAGGTGGTCTCTCTGGCCAGACAACCCTGAAGTCCAGCAAAGAAGCCACAGGCAGCAGTATAAACAACAAAATGTGGTAGGAAGCCAGAACAAGCGTTCTTTGGAAGCCTTTGACTTCTGGCATAATCCTAGCATCATCCTTGTTAGCTTTCAAAGCTATCAGCATTTTTAAATATCACTGAAGTTGATACATCTTTAATAATAAAAATTAGGAATTAAAATTACTTAAATACAACTAAGTACCTTTGAAATACCTCCGAACTGCTTTTTTTTAAAAAAAAAGCCATAAATGATTATAAAAAAAGGACTTCATTCTCTTACCTATCTCCCCATCACCTCTATGGGGATTGCAGATCCTGTGCTTGGACTAATATAGCATCAGATTTAGAAGCAGATCCCTCATCGTATATTGTATACTGGAGAATCACAGCACATGGAGCTCCTCTGCTGGACTCTATGGGACCAGGGTAGTTTTTGTGTGAGAGTGCTCCAAGGGCAGAATGGAGCTGGAAACCAGTGTTATATTGGGATAAGCAACACCCACAACTTGCTGGAGGAACTCATCAGGCCTAGCAGCATCTATGCTGAGAATCTGTGGAATTTCTCTGCCACAGGAAACAGTTGAGGCCAGTTCATTGGCTATATTTAAGAGGGAGTTAGATATGGCCCTTGTGGATAAAGGGATCGGGGGTATGGGGGGGGGGGAAGGCTGGTACAGGGTTCTGAGTTAGATGATCAGCCATGATCATACTGAATGGCGGTGCAGGCTCGAAGGGCCACATGGCCTACTCCTGCACCTATTTTCTATGTTTCTATGCAAATGAGTAAACAGTCGCCATTTTAGGTCACGACCCTTCTTTAGGACTGATGAAGGGTCTCAGCCCAAAATATCAACTGTTTACTCTTTTCCATAAATGCTTCCTGGTCTGCTGAGTTCCTCCAGCATTTTGTGTGTGTTGCTTTGGATTTTCAGTATCTGCAGATTTTCTCACATTTGTTATACTGGGAGCGAGGATGAAGTGTTTGGCGGGAGCAGGAGCAGCACAACGTGCAGGTGCCCAACCTGGTGAGACGAAGGAGGGGCCAGGCCTGGAGTCACCCCATAGTGCCCGGAACCTCCAAGTGTTGCAAGCTAACCCCTCTAACATGAAGTCCAACAGGAGGTGGATCAAATGGCCTGCAGCTAACATGACTTCACTGTGGAAGCAATTTGATGAAGATGTTAACCAAATTCTGGAGGCAACAGCAAAGGGAGGGGTTGATAGGAAGCTGTGTAGGGGATTTGCAGCCCATTCCTTAGTTACAGCCTTCAGCATTTTGGGCATCGAGGGAGAGAGGAAGAGGAGAGCCATCCGCAGTACCACCGATGCGGCAGAGAGGGCCTCAAGATGGCTGCGGCTCAAAAGAGGGGAGCCATGGAGTCATAAGTAGCTAGCCATCTGGACACAAGCTGGGGTCTGATCAGCCCTGGCTGGGTCACCTGGAGGAGGCTGTATGATGTTGAAAGACCCGAAACACCCGATGATTCCAGGAACATCACTGAAGATCTGTCCAGAAGCATCAGTGCTATACGTACACAGGATTACCATATTGATTTATTAGCTCTTCCCAGTAAAATCCATGCCAATATTTTGCCTAATCCCACCCCAGATGCTGACTGAACTAGTGCATACTTCTAGGAATTTTTCATGCTGTTATCTTTTGCAACGTCTTCAGTAATTTCACTGTCCACTTTGTGGACTTTGCCTTTCACGAAATTGGGTTATACTTGTGTTTGTGGCACTTATCCATTGTGCAATTGATCAAGCATGTTTTTTGAGTTCTACAAAAAAAAAATCAAAAATAAAACTGATTCCAAACCACACATTCTTCTAGTTTGGAAGTATATCACCATTCATTTACTCTTGATGCTCTGAATCCTGGAATTCTCTCACCAATATTGCAATGGAAGAACTTTCAACAGAAAACTGTAATTGTTCTTGAAGATCCCGTAGTACCAGCTTCTCACTGGCAATTAGGGGTAGGGAGTACATGTTGGGTTTGACAGCAAAGCACAGATTCCCAAGATGAATGAATTCATAACATAAACCTTGGGAAGCTAATTCATAATATTTTTCTGTTTAAGGAACATTTCCAAACAGTACCGTTGGAACATACTTGACTGAGTTCATAATCTTCAAAGAAACACAAATAGCATCTTTTAAACACAGCTGGAACTTCATGTTTGTTCTATAGATGACCCTATTATCTTTCTCAATGTTGAATTTGTCACTATATTTTTCTAAGCTGTACTATTTTGTGGCCTGCCTTCAGTATTGTTAACGGACTTTGGCTTGAATGGAAATCTTTTCTTCTGCTGACTATAATGATCTCAGTATACAATAGAGCACAGTACAAAAATGACCACTACAACAGCTTACTACACATATAGCATCACTCATGCGGCAAGCCGACGTTTTGAAGGAAGAAAAAGGAGATAAAATTTAGAGAGGGCGTTCATTCCAGAGCTTTTGACTGTGACTGCTGAGGCACAGCCATCAGAGAAATAAAGATATCTTCAAGGTTTGTAAAGCTGGAGATTACAGAGATACAAACTTAAGAATTTGCTGTACAGGGGCAGGAGTAAGTCAGTTAACCCATAAAGTCTGTCCTGCTATTCAGTAAGATTATAGATGATCTAATCTTTGCCACAATCCCAATTTCCTAGGGGAGCTCTCCCCATATTCCTTAACTCTCCTGTAATTTGCACATCTGCCATTCTCTAGCTTAAGTATATCTGATGACTCTGCCTCCACAGCTTCAGGGACTGAGTATTCCTAATGTTCATGACTGTCTAAAAGAATTATTTCCCCCTCTTCTCTATCTGAAATGCGTTGTCCTTTATTCTGAATATTCATACTGTACTCCTGAGTAGCCCCACACCATCCTTCTTAGGAGCGTACATGTTTCAATAAGACCAATAACACTTTGATCACTTTACACTAAAATGGACTTTTTCCCCTTTATAATTTAATGCTTACGTTTCATTTTTCTTGTGAATGCTGTTTAATGATATTATGTGCCTTTGATGATGCTGCAGATTTTCATTGAACACTTGCATAAGAAAATAAGCTTAACTTTGACTTTGCTCGATTGTCAAAGCAACACACACAAAATGCTGGAGGAACTCAGCAGGTCAGGCAGCATCTATGGAAACAAATAAATGGTTGACTTTTTGGGCTGAGACCCTTCTTCAGGACTTTTTCTTTTCAGTCCTGAAAAAGGGTCTTGACACAAAACATCATCTGTTTATGCATTTCCATTGATGCCACTTGACCTACTGAGTTCTTCCAGCGTTTTGTGTGCGTTGCTTTGGACTTCCAGCATCCACAGAATTTCTTGTGATTTTGGTCACTTCTCATTGTTTTATACACCAATGAATACTGCCCCAGCTTACTCAGCTTCTTGTCATATTTCAAAGTACATTTATTATCAAATAATGTATAAATTATGCAACCTTGAGATTTTGTGACAGGTAGCCACAAAGCAAGAGACCCAAAAGAACCCAATTTAAAAATATATAAACACCAACACCCAATACACAAGAGAAAGGGAAGAAAACAACAAATCATGCAAACAACAGAAGCGGGCAACAATACTCTGAACCAAATTGAGTCGTTAGATCTGAAACCCTAGAGCAGCCTGGAGTAGGCCCAGAGCCAGCCTTGGTAGCAGCTCATCACATTGGCAGGCATGGAGCACTGCAGCCGGGGCAGTCCTCATTACCTCAGCACCATAGAGAGAGGAGTCCATATAAAAATATCAGTGTAGTAAATCTTCTCTGCACTGTCTTCTCCTTCCTTAGAGATGGAAGCCAACGCAGTGCTTCAGGTGCTGCCTCGAAACACCTCAAATCTCTTTATTTTGTACTAAATACTTGTAGTAATAAATATGAACATTCCATGAGCCTCCCAATTATTTGTTATATCCAGAGGCCACCATTTTGTATTTCATATATCAGGACCCAAGATCCATTTGTACAACATTTTGTAGTTTCACAGCTGCTAAATAGTAACTTGCCTTTTCATTTTTTTCCTTTCAAAGTGGATAATCTGGATTTACCCAGATTATACCACAAATATGAAGGGGCATTAAAGCAAGTTGCAGCACTGCTTGACTAGCGACTATTACAGGTCAGCAAGCAAAGGACTGATGCCTGAATAACAAATGACACAAATTCCAGTTTTGGTTGACTTCAAAGCTAACCAAATTAAAGACTTAATCCAGCTGGAACATTTTCTTCCTCTCCGCTCTTCCATCAGGCAGAAGATACAAAAGCCTGAACACCTGTATCACCAAGCGCAAAGACAATTTCTCCCATGTTGTTATAAGACTAATAAATAGTTCCATTGTTGATAAGTTGTTAATAGTTCCCGATGCGCCCTTCTATATATTGGCGAAACCCGACGCAGACTGGAAGACCGTTTCGCTGAACACCTATGCTCTGTCTGCCAGAGAAAGCAGGATCTCCCAGTGGCCACACATTTTAATTCCACATCCCATTCCCATTCTGATTTGTCTATCCACAGCCTCCTCTACTGTTAAGATGAAGTCACACTCAGGTTGGAGGAACAGCACCTTATATTCCATCTGGGTAGCCTCCAACCAGATGGCATGAACACTGACTTCTCAAACTTCCGCTAATGCCCCACCTCCCCCTCGTACCCCATCTGTTATTTATTTATTTATATACACACACATTCTTTTTCTCTCTCTCTCCTCTTCCTCCATCTGTCCCTTTCTCCCTTGCCCATCCTCTGGGCTTCCACCCCCTCCCCCTTTTCTTTCTCCCTAGGCCTCCTGTCCCATGATCCTCTCATATTCCTTTTGCCAATCAACTGTCCAGCTTTTGGCTCCATTCCTCCCCCTCCTGTCTTCTCCTATCATTCTGGATCTCCCCCTCCCCCTCCCACTTTCAAATCTCTACTAGCTCTTCTTTCAGTTAGTCCTGACGAAGGGTCTTGGCCCGAAATGTCGACTGTACTTCTTCCTGGAGATGCTGCCTGGCCTGCTGCGTTCACCAGCAACTTTTTTGTGTGTTGATTGATCTTGCACCTTATTAATTAAATCCTCTTTACTTTCTCTGTAGCCATTACACTTTATTCTACATTGTTACTACATTAGCTTGCTCTACCTCAAGGCACTATGTAATGAATTGATTTGTTGAACAGTATGCAAGCAAACTTTTCACTGTTTCTTGTTGCATGTGACAAAAATAAAACAAAACAAATACCAACAGATCCAGCATGTAGGAAGTTTCCTCAGAATAAATCTCAGTGGCCACCTATGTCAGTAGTGTAGACTTTCAGAAGAGAAGACATCTAGCTACAAGAAGATGGATAAGATTAGGTGTAGCTGGGTGCAGTCCCATCCATCTGAACAAAGGAGAATGCAATGGAGAAGGATGGTTTGGTCAATCATTTCAAAGGCTGCAGAGAGGTTGAGAGTAACAATCAAAGGGTTACTGACTTGATCACTGGCTTTAATGACAACTACTACGGTCCCACGAAAGCACAGGAACCTAACCTTTGATTACTGTACATTGCTAACTGGATTTTAAGAGCAGAAAATCATTCAACTTTACACAGCACGGATTCTGATCAATTGGTTGAGCATAAACATTAAACAAAGACTGAATAAGCTTCAAGGCACTGAGCAATCAGTGGCAAGCATCAAAGCAATTATCACGCGTACCTTGGGTTGCATAAATTAGATTTATAAATATAATTCAGGTGGCTAGAATTCAATGACCTAAAAATTACTTCACACAACTCTAAAAAGTCCTGTGCAGTTGAAAACTGATTTCACCCAACTTGCAATAAGTCAAAACCATAATGTGTTCAAAGTAAATTTATTATCAAAGTACACATGTCACCATATACAACACTGAGATTCATTTTATTGCATACTCAATAAATCCATAATTGAATACCAGTAACAGAATCAATGAAAGACCATGTGTCTTTTGTTCAACAGTGTGCAAAAGTCAACAGACTGTGCAAATACAAAAAGAAAGAAATAATAACTGAATAAATAAACAAACAAACAAGCAATAAATATTGAGAACATGGGATGAAGAGTCCTTGAAAGTGAGTCCGTGGGTTGTAGGAACATTTCAGTGGTGGGGCAGATGAACTTAAGTGACAATATCTCCTTTGGCTTAAGAGCCTGATGGTTGAGGGTAATAACTGTTCCTGAACCTGGTGATGTGAGTCCTGAGGCTCCTGTTCCTTCTTCCTATTGGCAGCAGTGAGAAGAGAGCATGGCCTGGGTGGTGGAGATCCTTGATGATTTCCTGCAATAGTGCTCCACTGTAGGTGTGCTAAACGGTGGGGAGGGCTTTACCCGTAATGGACTGGGCCGTATCCACTGCCTTTGTGATGAAAGAGTCCTATTCAGCATCTTACAAAGAAACCCAGCAACAGTGTACTGAGACTTTGCAAAGGGCTCAGGCTGTTTATAGTATATCAAAGAAAAACGGAGGTAGGAAGACACATGTTGATACTTTAACATTTTGATACTTGGTAAAGCAACTTCTAACTCACTCCATCCTCCAGAGATGGGGCCCATCACTTGGAAATTCAAAACAATCTGAGGTCCAAGATGATGATTGTTATTGAATTCATCTTACACTCATTAAGGCCATTATTCTGAGCGTAACACCAGTGCAGAGTGCACTTAATGAAATCAGTCAGGTCCAGGACTGTGTCTGGATCTAAGGCAATGAATTTCAGGCTTTGTAATTGGGGTGTTGATGCAATTGTGTGCTAATAGTGAACAGTGCTACTGCTTCTGTCCATTGGGCTAGTGGTGTGCAGGTCTGGGTGAGAGACATTACTTTCAGGAGGGGATGGAGGATAGACCATGGGGTGAGATACAGAAGACGTATAGGAGATCTGTAATTAAATTAAACTGCACCACCTCTCACCCTCAACTAACTCCTCCACCATGGTTCAACAAGTGACCCAAATCAGCTTCCCAATAAAGGGCTCGGAATTGCTCAGGAACATTCCGCTCAAGTCACACAGAAATAATTTGCACAGCCACTGTGAATACTTGCTTCCACAGGAGAAAGATCACTCAAACAGGGAAATACCCAAACTGGCACTTAATAATGCATTATACGTCCCATGACCTGACTGCTTTAGTTCACACAGGAACATGGAGCAAAAATCAAGGACTTTACTAATCATTCCACAGTTCCCCAATTTTACTTCACACTAAATCGTTCTTTGAATTTGGAGACTAAGGCAGTGTTATGCAATCTAATTTCTGGCAACTATACTTGTTTGCTTGGCAATAAACTTTTGCAAATTAAAATTAAGATGTTTCCAGATTTAAAAGTTTATTTAGTACTATGGAATCAAAAGACCCATGAATACAGGGATTTGTTTTCTTTCATACAACTTCATAAGACTCGTAAATATTTCACTAAAAGCATTTCAATCTAAAGATTAAACAGAATGTGAAATACATTTATTACCTTTTTAATTTCAGATGACAGCTCAACTGAGAATGGCTTTTTCAAACGTTCTGCTGTGCTGAAACAGAGTGAAGGACAGGACTGCTAATACTAATACCTGGTCAGAATTAACCACTTGTGAAACTACAGGTAAAATGAAAGCATGATTACAACAAATACACAGGCATTCTTTGGATAAATTTACTCATATATGAGGTAGTGTTCTATCCAGTTAAAATATTTTCACTTCTGAATTTTTTTGGGGTGAGGTGTTCTCCATTTCTGAGTTTGAGTTATATTTTGTTCAATTGTGTAAAACCACAGCTGCAGGGCACATGCATTGCAGAACACAGAAATGAAAGTACTGGAGTTACTGTTGATTAGGCTTGCAAGGTTCCTATTCCAAAGAGCAGTACAATTAGCACTTTGTTAATAAAAACCTCTAAAGCTCTGCTGTAGTTCATACAAAGAAATTTTAGAAAGAGGAAAACACTCTGCCCAATATATTTGAAGTGATTTGGTCAAAGTCATTGTGAGTACATTGACCAATGATTATCATTGCATTTGTACGGTTATACCATTGGCTTCAAATCAATTGATATCCATTAATGCTCTGTGTATAAATGGCTTTGTTTTTACCCATACCCTCCTAACTATTAAATTATTTAAGTACTTTGTCAAAAGCTTACAAAAAGTAGAGGATGCAGCCCATTCCCTCACAGGCAAAGCCCTCCTCACCACTGAGTATATCTACATGAGCACTGTCCCAGGAAAGCAGCATCCATCATCGAGGACTCCTACCATCCAGACCATGCTCTCTTCTTGCTGCTGCCATTCGGAATACAGGAACCTCAGGACCCACACCACCAGGTTCAGGAACAGTTATTACCCTTCAACCACAAGATGTTTGAACCAGAGGGTATAACTTCACTCACTCTAAAACTAAACTGTTCCCACAAACTATGGACTCACTTTCAAGGACTCTTCATCTCATAATCTTGATATTAACTGCTTATGTATTTATGACTGTTATTATTTTTCTTGTACTTGCATACTGGTTGTTTGTTTGTCTTGTTATGAGCGGTCTTTCATCGATTCTATTATATTTCTTTGTCTTTACTGTGAATGCCCACAAGAAAATAAATCTCAGGGTGACATGTATGTACTATGATAACAAATTTACTTTGAACTTTGAATGATTTGTCAGTCCTTATAATATCTGCAACAATCCCCTTAAATAATGTGGAAAATAACCAGGTCACTTTGACATCCTCTGCTCTCCCACGAGGAAAAGACAGAGCAGGATTTCAGTAGCTACATTTACACTACAGTCACAGGGAGCTTAGATTAGAGGAAATCATGTGTCTGTGGGAGGAGATGTAGCTCGGATGAAAGAAACCTTCAAGATGTTAATTGGAAGAGCAGTGCTGAAGAAGGATTTATTAAAAATGTACGGAGATAGATCATATCATGAGCTACAGTAAAGCAGTGGGAGCAGTTGCCAACTTGTTTTATGTAACTTTCATTAACAACAATGAAAATAAAATACCATCATAAGATGCAAAACAACAGTCTAAAGTTTCAAAATGTTTGGTAATTACCCCTTCCCCACCCCAAGTTTTGGGTTTGTGTTGTAAATCATTTAAAAGCTTGACTGGGAAGTACAGCAGCAATCTGAAAATTGATTTGTTCCCTCCAGGGTAGAAGAGGGGTCCAACTATTTTTCTGATATACTGTATATCTTGCCAGTCTAAAAATATGACCAAGCATTTACATCCGCCACACACATGACAACGACATTCCCCAGTTAAAACACCTCTTGAAGTATTGCAGAGGAAAATGGACCTCTTGGGAGCATCACTAGATATGCACTGCACCATGAATGGTGGGGCACCCCGCTGAGGTACACACCATAATTATATTCCTCAGGCCATTCTTCCACATGGCACTGACCCACCCTCTACCTCCTGATCTCCTGCCCCTCAAACCTCTTGGTCTCTTCATAACCCATCCTACCAGCACACTTCAACCAACCAATCCCTTTAGAGAAGTCCTAAAGAGTCCTGAAGAAGGGTCCTGGCCCAAAACGTTGACTGTTGACTCTTTTCCACAGATACTGCCTGACCTGCTGAGTTCCTCCTGTGTGTTGCTTTGGATTTCCAGCATCTGCAGACTTTCTTGTGATTGTGAATCCCTTTACCCTGCTCAGATGGTCACCACTCCTCTCTCACACCTCCCAGAACTGACAAATCTCAACTCACCAACCATCCAAACGATCAACGTCAACTACCTGCTGAGACACAAATCTTCCGCACAGAGTCATCTACCATCCTTCCAACCACTTACCAAATTGCTGTTTCCCCAGTCTCAAAGTTTCTGCATTTTCACGCGCACGCGCGTGAGCGTGTGTGAACATTTTATAAACT